>NW_023650954.1:0-5800 GCF_015228065.2 Penaeus monodon | reverse complement strand
AACGGTAAAAAAAAAAACCGACCATAAAAAATCACGGCCCGTAAAACAGAAAACTTAAAACCCCGGAAAACAAAAAAAATTTCACTGGCAAAAAAAAGGTAAAAACAGAAACCGTAAAAAAAAAAAACCGAACAAAAAAAAAAAAAAAAAAAAAAAAAAAAAAAAAAAAAAAAAAAAAAAAATTTTTTTTTTTTTTTTTTTTTTTTCACTGCACGTAAACAAAAACTTAAAACCGAACAAATCACGGGCACGTAAAACAAAACTTAAACAGAACAGAAATCACTGCACAGTAAACAGAAAACTTAAAACACGAACAGAATCACTGGCACAGTAAAACGAAACTTAAAAACAAACAGAAATCACTGGCACAGTAAAACAAAAAAAACCCAAAACACGACAGAAAACCTAACTAAAAAAACAGAAATAACGCCACGAAAACGAAAACGTAAACAAACCAGAAACTCACAAAAAGAAAACTTAAAACACGAACAAAATCACTGGCACAGTAAAACAGAAAACTAAAAACACGAACAAAAATCACTGCCACAGTGAAACAGAAAACTTAAAACACGAACAGAAATCACTGGCCAAACAGAAACTAAAACCCAAAAAACACGGACAGAAAAAAAAAAATTAAAACAGAACAAAACACTGCCAAACAGAAACTAAACCGAAAAAGAAATATGACTAAAACAGAAAACAAAACACGAACAGAAACATACTTAAAAAACAGAAAACTGAAAAAACGAACAAAACACGACAGAAAAAAAATTAAAACAAAAACCTTAAAAACAGAAATAAACCCCAAAAATCCCCACAGAAAACAAAACAAACAACGAAAAACAGGCACAGTAAACAAAAATTTAAAACACGAACAGAAAAAATCACTGGCACGAAAACGAAAACTTAAAACACGAACAAAAATCACTGGCACAGTAAAACGAAACTTAAAACACGAACAGAAATCAGGCACAGTAAAACAAAAACTTAAAAACAACAGAAATCACTGGCACAGTAAAACAAACTTAAACACGAACAAATCACTGGCACAGTAAAACAAAACTTAAAACAACAAAACACGGACAGAAAAGGAACAAAAAACCGAAGAAAACCCACAAAAACAAAAACTAAAACAAAACAAACACGAACAGAAAACAAATTAAACGAAACGAAAACTACAAAACAGAAAACTAAACACGAAAAACACGGAAATTAAAAAACAGAAAATTTAACACGAACAGAAACAGAAACTTAAAACAGAAAAAAACCCCATCACTGGCACAGTAAAACAGAAAACTTAAAACACGAACAAAATCCTGGCACAGTAAAACAGAAAACTTAAACCGAACAGAAATCACTGGCACAGTAAAACAAAAACTTAAAAAAACGAACAGAAATCACTGGCACAGTAAAACAGAAAACTTAAAACACAAACAGAAATCACTGGCAAAAAAAAAACAAAACAAAAACAGAATAAAACAAAAATTAAAACCAAACAAAATCACGGACAGTAAAACAAAAACTTAAAACACAACAGAAATCAACTGGCACAGTAAAACAGAAAACTTAAAACACAAACAAAATCACTGGCACGTAAAACAGAAAACTTAAAACACGAACAGAAAATCACGGGCACAGTAAAACGAAAACTTAAAAAACAGAATCACGGACATAAAACAAAATTAAAACCAACAAAACACGGAACAGTAAAACGAAAAGTAAAAAACAGAAATTTAAACGAAAAGAAAACTTAAACAAACAAACACGGAACAGAAAACGAAATTAAAACAGAAAAAACCGACAAAACAGAAAACAGAAACTTAAAACACGAACAAAATCACTGGCACAGTAAAAAAACTAAACAACAAAACACTGACAGAAACCGGAAATAAAACAAAACAAAACCGACAGAAACAAACAAAAACAAAAATTAAACACGAAACAAAACTTAACACGAACAGAAACAGAAACATTAAAACAGAACAAAACAGAACAGAAACAGGAAACATTAAAACAAAAACAAACCGGAACAGAAACGGAAATTAAAACAGAAAAAACAAAAACAAAAAAAAACCAAACACGCAGAATCACTGGCACAGTAAAAGAAAACTTAAAACACGAACAGAAATCACTGGCACAGTAAAACAAAAAACTAAAACACGAACAGAAATCACTGCACAGTAAAACAGAAAACTTAAAAACACAGAAATCACTGGCACATAAAACAGAAAATTTTAAAACCGAACAGAATCACTGGCACAGAAAACAAAAACTTAAAACACGAACAGAAATCACTGGCACAGTAAAACGAAAACTTAAAACACGAACAGAAATCACGGGCACAGTAAAACAGAAACTTAAAACACGAACAAAATCACTGGCACAGTAAAACAGAAAACTTAAAAACGAACAAAAATCACTGGCACAGTAAAACAGAAAACTTAAAACAACAGAAATCACTGGCACAGTAAAACAAAAAACTTAAAACAAACAAACAGAAAACAATACAAAGAAACAGAATTAAAACAGAAAAAAACACGAAAGAAAACAAAACTAAAAAACAAAATTACACAAAACAGAAAAATTTAAAGAAAAAAACCTTAAACAAACAGAAATTTACAGAAACACGAAACTAAACACCAGAATAACAGAAAACAAAACAAACAAAACAAACATAAACAGAAAACAAAACAAACCGAAAAAAATCACTGGCACAGTAAACAGAAAACTTAAAACACGAACAAAAATCAGGCACAGTAAAACAGAAAACTTAAAACACGAACAGAAATCACTGGGAAACAAGTTAAAACACGAAAACTTAAACACAAAACAGAAAATTTTAAAAAACAGAAATTAAAACAAAACAGAAATAACACGAAAACGAAATTTAAAAACCCAAACAAAACACGGGCCACAGTAAACAGAAATTTAAAAACACGAACAGAAATCACTGGCACAGTAAACAGAAAAACTTAAAACGAACAGAAATCACTGGCACAGTAAAACAGAAAACTTAAACACGAACAAAATCACTGGCACAGTAAAACAAAAACTTAAAACACGAACAAAAAATCACGAAAAAAAAAAAACAAAACACGACAAACACTCAGAAAAAAAAATTTAAAAAAACAGAAAAAAAACACAAGAAACAGGACAGAAAACAAAACAAAACAGAAAAACCACGGAACAGAAAACAAAACAAACAGCAAATCACTGGCCATAAAACAGAAAACTTAAAACACGAACAGAAATCACTGGCACAGTAAACGGGAAAACTTAAAACACGAACAGAAATCACTGGCACAGTAAAACAAAAACTTAAAACACGAACAGAAATCACTGCACAGTAAAACAAAACTTAAAAACAACCGAAATCACTGGCACAGTAAAACAGAAAACTTAAAAACGAACAGAAATCACTGGCACAGTAAAACAGAAAACTTAAAACACGAACAGAAATCACGGCACAAAAACAAAAACTTAAAAACGAACAAAATCCACGGAAACAGAAAACAAAAACAAAACCGACAGAAAACGAAACTTAAAACAAAAAAAAAACCACAAAAAACATGGAAATAAAACAGAACAAAAACACGACAGAAAACAAAAAAAAATTAAAACACGAACAGAAAATCACTGGCACAGTAAAACAGAAAACTTAAAACCGAAAGAAATCACTGGCACAGTAAAACAGAAAACTTAAAACACAACAAAACTGAAGTAAAACGAAAATTAAACACGAACAAAATCACTGGCACAGTAAAAACAGAAAATTAAAACACGACAGAAATCACGGACAGTAAAAAGAAAACTTAAAACACGAACAGAAACACTGAAGTAAAAAAAAAAAAACACGAACAGAAATCACGGGGAAACAATAAAAAACAACAATTAAAACACAAAAAATCACGCCCTAAAACAAAACTTAAAACAACAACAGAAATCCTGGCAAGTAAAACAGAAAAACTTAAACACCAGAAATACGGAAGAAAACAAAACTTAAACACGAACAAAAACTGAAAAAAACAGAAAACTAAACAACAACAAATCCACTAAAAAAAACTTAAAAACACACAAAATCACTGGACAGTAAAACAGAAAACTTAAAACGAACAGAAACACTGGCACAGAAAAAAAACTTAAAACACGAACAGAAACACTGCACAAAAAACAAAAACCAAAACGAAATAACGGCACAACAAACAGAAAACTAAAAACCAACATAAATCGACAATAAAACAAAATTAAAAACAACAGAAATCACTGGACAGTAAAACAGAAAAAAAAATAAAACACGAACAGAAATACTGGAATAAAACAAAACAAAATCACTGACAAAAAGAAAATTAAAACGAACAAATTACACAAACAGAAATAAAAACAACAGAAAACTGACAGTAAACAGAAAACTAAAACAAAAAAACACTGACAGTAAAACAAATAAAACACGAACAGAAATCACTGGCGAAAAAAACAAAAAAAAACACGAACAGAAATCACTGGCACAAAAAAGAAAAATTAAAAACCGAAAAATCAGGACAGTAAAAAAAAAACTTAAAACGAACAAAAACAGGCACATAAAACGAAAACTAAAAACGAACAGAAAACTGGAAATAAAAAGAAACAAAACAGAAATCACTGGCACAAAAACAAAAACTTAAAACACGAACAGAACACCGGCCATAAAAAAAAACAAACAAAAAAACGAACAGAAAAACAGTAAAAACTGGAAAAAAAACTAAAACACAAAATCACACAGAACAGAAAACAAAACACAAAACAGGCCTAAAACAGAAAACTTAAACACGAACAAATCATGACATAAAACGGAAACTTAAACGAACAGAAATCACTGGCAATAAAACAGAAACTTAAAACACGAAAAAAACACTGCACAGAAAAAGAAAACTTAAAAACGAACAGAAATCACTGGAAATAAAACAGAAAACTTAAAACGACAAACAGAAATAACAGAAAATAAAACAGAAAAAAACCAACAGAAAACGAAAAGTAAAAACAAGAAAACATATAAAACAAACAACAGAAATCAGGCACAGTAAACAAAAACTTAAAACACGAACAGAAATCACTGGCACATAAAATAAAACTAAAACAAATCCCCACATAAACAGAAACTTAAAACAGAACAGAAATCACTGGCAGTAAAACAGAAAATTAAAAAAACCAACAGAAATCACTGGACAGAAAACAAAACAAAAAACAAACGAACAAACGCACGTAAAACAAAAACAAAACCGAAACCCCACAGAAAAACAAAATTAAAAACGAACAAAATCAGGCACATAAAAAAATTAAAACAGAACAGAAATAACGAAAAAAACAAAAACTTAAAACAACAGAAAACTGGAAATAAAAGAAAACTTAAAACACAACAGAATCACTGCAAGTAAAACAGAAAACTTAAAACACGAACAAATCACTGGCACAGAAAACAAAAACTTAAAAAAACAGAAATACTCACAGAAACAGAAAACTAAAACAAAAACTGAAGAAAACAGAAACATAAAACAAAAACTAAATACTGCAAAAAACAACTGAAAAGACAGAATCTAAACAAAAACTAAAAAAACACAGAAATCAAGGCACAGAAAACAAAAACTAAAAACACAACAGAAATCACTGGAAGTAAAAAGAAAACTTAAAACACGAACAAAATCACTGGCACAGTAAAACAGAAAACTTAAAACACGAACAAAATCACTGGCACAGTAAACAAAACTTAAAACACGAACAGAAATCACTGGCACAGTAAAAAACACAAAAAACAAAAAAAAAAGAA
>NW_023650950.1:0-5801 GCF_015228065.2 Penaeus monodon | reverse complement strand
CAGTTACGCCAAAAATTTTATTTTGTGATTGCAGAGTTGAATTTGTTTCATTTTGGTGTATAAGGGTTAAAAGACACTAAAACAAAAAAGCAACACTACAAAACAACAAAAAACCAAGCGCCCCCACACCCCCACCAAAACAAAACACGCACGCATAAAGCCGTACAGAATTGGAAAGTTGTAATCATTGTTATTTTTATTTCATCATCACCTTTACTCTGCTGTTCTTCATAATCTTTATTATTTACACGACTAGTGGGGAGAAGCAAAGGAATGCCCGCGTCATTCTGGTTTGTTTTACAGGGAGCCTTTCTGCCGCTAAAAAGGGGAGAGTAAGGGTGGGGATGAAAGGGGATTGAGGAGGAAGGGGGGAGAGGGAGAGGGGGAAGGGAAAGGGGGGTTTCAAAGAGAGAAAGGAGGTGAAGAGGGGAATGGCGGGGGGGAGATGGGGGGGGGGGGGTTAAAGGGGAAAGGGGAAGGGGAAAGGGGGGGGAAAAAAGTAAAAGAGGAAGGAAGGAAGTGGGGGAGGGGGAGGGGAAGGTGAAAGAGGGGGGAAGGGATGGGGGGGGAGGAGGGGGGGAAGAGGCGGAGGCTCAGAGAGAAAAGGAGGGGGGGGGGGGGGAGAGAAAGGAGAAGGAAAAGCGAAAGATGTAAAAAAAGCTTAGGAAAAAGGAGGGAAGGAGTGATCTAAAAAAGTTGGCGAGTGAAAGGGGGGGTAAGTGAGAGGAAGAACTAAAAGAAGAGAGAGAGAGAGAAACGAGAGGTAAAATGAAAGAGGTAGAAAAAAGAGGATAAATATTTTTACGTGTCCATTTTTTTTCTGGACAGTACTTTAAAAATCCCAGTACAAAAAAGTGTTTTTACTTTATCAACCGAAAATTTAAAAATTTTTAATAACAGAATCTAAAATATGAAAAAGAGAAAGATAATTAAAATATATGTAAAATATACATGTAACGTTATATACATACGTTTTCAAAAAACACACAAATTTTGTTTTCTGAAAAAATAGTCATATTTTAAATCATCTAAATACTAAATATCTCAATTTGCATTATCCTTTCCCCCGGGTCTTTAAACTTTGCCATGCAAAAAATTTTAAAATTTCCCAAAATATTGCGAATGAATATTTTCTCTTTTGGGTTTGAACTACGGGAAATAAAAAACAGAAATATTATCATAAAAGGAAAACTTTATTTTTTGTATTTAAAGCTTTTGGGAAATTATTAATTATAGTGAAAAAAAAACTATAATGACGAATTTATGTTTCGGAATATTTTCGCATTTTACAAAAACCCCCAGTAAAAATGTTTATATAATAATAATAATAAAGATAGTAAAATGATGATCATGATGATGGTAGTGGGTTTTAACAAAAAATAAAAATAACAAAAAAATGCTAAAAAAATGATAAAGGTGATAATAATAGTAAATAATAATAAAATAATAATAAAATAAAATAATAATAATAATAATAATAATAAAAACAATAAAAGAGGAGATAATGATAATGATAATAATAATGGTATAATGATAAAAATAACAAAAAAAATAATGAAAAAATAATAACAATAATAATATAATGTAATGATGATATTAAGAGAAAAAAGCGTTTTGATAAAATGATGTTAAGATGATGATAATAAAAAAAAAACAAAAAAACAGCAACAACAACAACAACAAAATAAATTAATAAAAAAAAACTATGATAGGAATAGGGATAACAGTAAAAATGATAATAAAATGACAAAGTAATAAATAATGATAATGTTTAAAAAATTAAATACCAATAATAAAATAATAATAATAAAAATAATAATAATAAAAATAATAGTAAAACAATAAAAAATAATAATAGTAAAAAAATAATAATAATAATGTGTGTGTGTGTGAATGAATAACTTTTAATCAAAATCAAACAGCAACAGCAACATACGCCCCCCGTAACAAAAAGTACCAACAACAGCAAAAAAACAATTTATTCGTTTCCAGGCCCTTCCCCAAATCGAAAACTATGTATATATCAAAAGCATGGAAATGCAAGGGGAAAGTAGGGTACTTGGGATCCCAAAGAATGGGTGCTAATTCCCTTACAGTGGTATCATTTACACACGCTTAACATAGATAAACTCAACTCCAATGTTTTGAGGGGGGGGGAGGCGAGAGCGCGCGCGCGAGAGGAGAGAGAAAAGGGGGGAAAAAAAAGAGAGAAAAGAGAAAAGGAGAGAGAGAGAGGAGAGGGGAAAAGAGAGAAGGAGAGAGAGAGAGGGGGAAAAAGAGAGAGAGAGAGAAGGGGGAGGGGAGCGAGAGAGAGAGGGGGGGGGTGGAAAAAGGGAGGGGGAGTAGGGGGGAGGAAGGGGGAGAGAGAGAGAGAGAGAGAGAAGAGAGAGAAGAGAGAGAGAGGAGAGAGGAGAGAGAGAGAGAGAGAGGAGGGAGAGAGAGAGAGAGGAGAGAGAGGGGTGGAGAGAGAATAACCTATAAGGGCAAATGAAAGGAAATTTTTTTAACCCCCAAAATTATTTTTAAAACCCAAGGAAAACCTTTGGCAAGTGATAATCAATTCATATATAAAAAAAACCCTATAATTTTTTCCCCTTCCAAAATTTTTTTTTTCAATTTTTCGAATTACCGGTTTTCAAATTTTCTCGTTGAAGTTTCCCCAAAGATTTTACATCAAAGAGAATACTTTAGGAAAAGAAAGAAAAAAAAAAAGTTTTATTGCAATCTGCTAGGTAAAGAGAATGAGCTGGAGATCAAACGCACCCAATTTCGACTATGATAAGCAAAATAAGATAAATCTCCAAACGGTGTGCGGGTTGCATTTTGACCCTCAAAAAATTGCTTTGTAAATTGGGGAAATCTGCACCCCCAATTGTTTCATAATACATTTTTAAAAATTTTTATTAATTTTGAAGAGCATTTAATTGCTTTAGTGTTTTTCAAGGTATCAAACACTAGAGTGTGCCATTTAAAGATAGCCCATATCAAAAAATTTATACAAAAACCTTATGTTAAGGTTGTAATATGTTTATTACAAAAAAGAATATTCAAACTCTTAAATTAACAAAAATTGGAAAACATTATTGTAGCAAACAAAAAAAAAACCCTTACGACTTTTAAACCAAAAAGAGTTACCCTTTGACGCTCTCATCAACGAAAATATTTTCAAAATAATCATTCCTCTTTTTGTTCAAAATATGCATGGAAAAAATATCGAAGTTTGAGAGCCATTTGCCATTAGCGCGGTCGTCAACCCCCTAAAGGTTTGAGTCCCCGCGAGAGAATTTGAAAAAACTTTAACTTAAAAACAGGTTAGGGAAAAAGACAGAAAAATGTCACACGCGATACCTATTTTTTTTGTGTTTTGTGAATAATAATATATACCCCTACATATATTACACACACACCACACACACGCACAAAATATATATATTATATATATATATATATAATATAATAATTAAAATATATATATAATATTATGTAACATACATATGTACTACAATTGGTATTATAACACATATGTGTGTTTTAAATTATATTTTTGTATATATATATATATATAATATATATTTTATTATATATATATATATGGTGTTTGTTTTTATCAAACAATTTAAATCTATTATATTTATATACAGAAAACATATATATTTAAATTTCTTTGACATTGAAAAAAAATTTTTACTTAAAAAAAATTTAAAGGGGGAAGTTTGAACCCGGGTTTTTAATTAGCTTAAATCCGAAAGTTGTTAACCAAATCGGGTTTGGCAAGAATACTTTGCCAGCCCAATGTAACACAGGTTTTTTTATTGTATTACCATATAGGCTTAAAGTGCTTAGTCATCAAGGGGTCACTTTTTGTTACCCTTTTTTCACCCGTTTACCCCTTTTTTCCTTTACTTTGGAAAGGATTTTGCATTATTTCATTGTCTTAAATGTTAACAAAATTTTAATAATACTTTTAAAAATCTAACTCAATAACAAAAAATAACAGTATTTATATCAATTTTATTTAAAAAGGGAAAAAAGCATTTCCCGCCCCAATTAAGGAATAGGGGAAAACAAAACAGTCAGTGGGCCCATGAAGACTCCTTGGAGGCTGGGACATGTGGAGCATCGTAGTAAAAAAATCCCAAAAACCACAAGGACAGAACATAAATCCGGGGTGATGGTTAAAACAGGCCCTTTTATCTTATTTTAAAATAACAATTCCCCGTATCTTATGCAACACAGGGAGTTTTATCTCTTAAATTTAACAAGGAAAACTTATATCTTTTAAACAAGGTTGGCCCTTTTTATTTTTTCAACAAGGTCCCGTATTCTTATTTAAAAGGGAGCTTTTTGATTATTTATCAAGGAAGATATATATCCTATTCAAAAAACAAGTAGCCTTCAATCTTTTTCAAAAGGGAACTTTTATATCCTTAAAAAACAGGGGCCTTTTTCCTTTTTTAAAAATAGGAAGCCTTATCTTTAACAAGATGTCTTTAGTCCTTTAAAAAACAGGGAAACCTCATATTTTTCACACGTAGCCCTTTTCCCCTTATTTTTCCTACGCTTCACTTTTTTCTAAAACAAGTTATATGTACCTTTGGGAAATTTACCCTAGAAGGGGGACACGCGCCGCTTTTGTTGTGCTCCTTTGCATTTCATACCCCGTACGCCGGTCTTTAAGTAGGGTCAGGCGCTTTTTTTCTGTTCCCTTAGATGGCGTTCTGTTGAGACCGTACTGGAGTTTTTCTTCTTTTTTTTTTTTTTTTCCCCCCTTCTGGTACTGGATAAAAGTGGGACATTGTGTTTGTGATTTGAGCCTATGTATATGTGACTAATAGGATAATCACGGTGATTGCAGTGATAGATACGGTCGTTAGTCACGAAAATATAGATATGACCCTCAGTGTAATGAAGAAATTCAGTGCCAGAGGAAACAGACGTTGATTGTCCTTGAATCCGAAAAACAGATTAAATCATAACTTAACCCACTGCCATGCCCACTGTAATACAAGTTTATTTTTTGTATTTACACTTAGGTGGTCTACAAGACTTAGTCGAAAGGGTCTTTTTTGTCCCGCCTATCTAACCTATTTACCTTTTTCCTTTATTTGGAAAGGGGTTTTTTGCATTATTGCATTATCTTTAAAAGTTTCCCGGATTTTTAATAACAATTTTAAAGATCATAACTAATAAAAAAATAACAGTATCTTTTTTTTTTTTTTTTTTTTTTTTTTTTTTTTTTGGATTTCTTGGGGTATCAACAGCGGCTGTAGCCCAAGGGTTTTTAACAAGGATCCGTTTATTCTGCAATTATTAAGGCATAAAGTTTTTCTCCCTTTAAAAAAATTTTTAATTTTCATTATTTTTTCATATTGACAATAGATTTTTTGTTGAAAAATCTATTTTTTTATTAAAATTTTTTATTTGATGCTATTTAATTGGGGATTTGGAGGATATGGGCTATGGTTTTTGGGGGCTATTGCAAGGGGGAAATTTTGGGGGGGAAAACTTTTTTCAAATAGGGAGTGAGGTGGGGGCTTGTGCGTTGACCCCAAGGGGGCCAACCACCCCCTCCCCTTTTTCTTTCCCGGGGCTGTGTCCCCAGTTCTATTTTTTTTTTTTATTTGTGTGTGATTTTGGGGGGGTCCACTACTTTGCCCCAAGGGATGATTTTGCTTTTAAAGAGACACAAAACACCTGAGATCTGTACGGACTATGCTAAGGTCCAGATCACCCGTTTACCCGGCTAGTTTGTCAGCCTGTTATTTTCCGGATGCCAGGTGGCTGGTACCCAATATTAGTTT
>NW_023650949.1:0-5801 GCF_015228065.2 Penaeus monodon | reverse complement strand
AAATGAAAATTTAAAATAACAAAAATGTTTAGTATAAAACTAAAACATCATTTTTTTTATTTTTTTGTTATTATAATTATTAATTATTATTATTATTATTTTTTCTTATTTTATAAATATTATTTTTGTTTTGGCAATTTTTATCAGTTTTGTAAATTTTTTTCAGAATTATTATACATCAAAATTTTCTATTTTCTTTTTATTTTTTTGTCTTTTTCATTTTTTCTATTATTTTATAATATATATAAATATAAATTATAAATATTATATATATAAAATTAAAAAAAATATAAAAACCACAAATATGCGGGCCCTTTCGCATTTATGCTTCACAGGGCCGTATATATATTATATATTTTTATAAAATAATTATATAATATATATAATTATATAATATTTTTATAATATGATTTAATAATTATTTTTATTAAAAAATTTTATAAAATATAAATAATATTTTAAATAATTATATATGAGTATACATATCTTATATAATATAAATAAATATATAAAAATTTATATAATAGATAATAGATAGATAATGAAATAGATAGTAGAAGATAGTAGATATGAAAAAATAGAAGATAGATAAAAAGATAGATAGAATGTATAAAATTTTTATATATTGTGTGTGTTTTTGGGTGTGTGTGTGTTGTGTGTTGTAGATATAACATATAATGGAAAAAAATATATATAAATAATATTATATATTTTAATATTAGATAGATAGAAGTAGTAGAAAATAGATAAAATAATAGATAATAGAGAAATAGAAAGTGATAGATTGTGTAAAAAAATTTAAATTTAATTGTTGTATATATATAATTTAAAAACAATAACTAAAAAAAAATAAAATTAAAAATATAAATAATATATATAATTTTAATATATACTATTAATAATAATATAATATCTAAAATTAATATATTATATTTAATAAAAAAATATTTTATTATAAAAAATATAAAATATATATATATAATATATAAAATTTAATATAAAGTATATATGATTAATAATTATAATTATAATACATTTTAATTTATTAATTATACACAATCTATCTATTTTTCTATTATTGTCTATCTATCTTTATCTATTAATTATCATTATCATTTACTAAAACTATATTTTTAATATAATAATAATTATAATATATATTTTCCATATATATTTTTAATACATACCACCCAAAAAACCCCCAAAACCCAAACCACACACAAAATTATAAAATATTTTTAAAATATTTTTATCTTTTATTTGCTTTTCTTCATTATCTATCTATCTATTTTATATCAAATTTATTATTACATATTTTAATTTTAAAAAAATAAAATATTTATATAATTGAAAATTTTTATACCATATTATAAAATATAATAAATATATTATTATATAATATGTTTAAAAAATATATAAAATTATATTACATTTTAATAATATTTATATATTTAATAATTTAAAATAAAAAATTTTTTTAAAAAATTATATAATTAATATAGGCCCTATAAAACAGAAATGCGAAAAGGCCTCGATATTCGTGTGTTTTCTTTATTTTTTTTATAATATAATATTATATATTATTATATAATTTTTAAAAAATTTATTTTTAATTTTTTAAAATATGAAAAAAAAAGAACAAAAGAAAAAAATAAAACTAAAAAAAGCAATTTATGTGTGTAAATTCTAAAATAATAAATATGATAAAAATTGCCAAAAAACAACATATAGTGATAAAATAATGATAAAAATATAAATAAAATATTAATAATGAATAAAAACAAGAACAATAATAAAAATGATGATGATATTAGTTATACAAATTCTAATTTTTTATTACTTTTGCTTATTTTTTTAAAACGGTAATAACGAAATAAGATAATACATCCTTAAAGTCGTGGTAGGTTTTGTGATGAAAGGAGACATAACAAAACAAAAAAAAACAAAAAGGGGTAAAAAATTTTATAAAATATTATTATATTTATAATATATATAATATATTAAAATTTTACCACACACCACAACCCACACACCAACGATACCTTGCAATATAATATTAATGGTGTGGTGTGAAAGAAAAAACAAAAGGGCCCAAAAAAAATTAAACTAAAAATACAATAATGGTAATGTAAATTCTGAAAAATGATAGAAATGAGGGAAAATTTCCCATTATAAAAATAATAGAAAAGATAGCGGTTATTGTGAAAATAAAATAATAAATAAAAATCATAAAAAGAAATAAAATATTAAATTTTAACGAATAAAGTGAAATAATGTAAGCAATAAATGTTTAAAAATTGATGTAATAAATAGAAGAAAAATTTAAATTTAGTTAAAAACAAAATGATTAAATAATAATAATGAAAATAATAATGATAAAAAATTAAACATAAAAATAAAAAAATAGAAATAATAAAAAAAAAATTTAATAATTAATAATGAAAATAATAAAAATGAAAAAATGTAAAAATAGTGATAATAAAAATCAAAAAATGATATTTTTTGGATGATGATGAAGATGATGATGTGATGAAGAGATGATATGATGATGATGATGATGATGATGAGATGATGATGTGATGATATGATGATGATGAGTGATGTATGTGATGTGATGGAAAAAATAATAATAAAAAAATAAAAAAAAACAACAAAAATAAAAATTTGTAAAGGTATCACGTAATTGAAAACAAAAGGAAGAAAAAGTTTTCTGAAAATTAAAATAAATTTTAAAACCCAAATAACATAATGATAATAAAAAAATAAAACAATATAAAATAAAAATAATATAATATAAAATAATATAAAATAATAAGAAAAAGAATAATAAAAATAAAAAATATAAAATTAGAATATAATAATATAAAATAAAATAATACAATAATAAAAAAAACAACAACATACTAACTTAATCTTTTGCAAAAATAACAATAATAATTGCAATAAAACAAAGATAATTTAAAAAAAATTTTTAAATATATATGACTGTTTTTTAACATAGTGTTGAAAAAAACAAAAAAAACAGTAATTGATGTTTATGCCGGACAAGATTACAAATTCTTATACTGGCTAGCTTATGCCGTTCCAAAATGACAAATTTTGTCGATTTAAAAATGATATTTTTGAAGTTTTTTTTAGTAGAAAACCTTATCTGCAGGGGGTTCGGCTGGGAAAAAGTGTTTGGTTATATATTTATATTTATTATTTATATATATTATAATTTTATATATAATTGGGTTTTTTTTTTTTAAACAGTTTAAGCAGTGGATATAATCCCCCCAGTAGGTAATTGGGAATAGTAATAAATTTAGGGAGAAAAACAATTTTTTGCCCTCGCGTACATCTTTCCTTTTTCAATAGTCTAATTTTACTTTTTTAGTGAGACGGACAAAATAGATTGGCCCCAAAAATTTTAATGTGGACGATATTACTAGGGTGGGGCACGTAATGATTTTTTAGAAGATAGGTTAAAATAGCCATATTTTACCTTCAAATAAAAAAAGTGAAAGAAATGAAAACCATTCTTAATCGCTTTAGTTTTTTGAAGTTTCTTTAAAATTTTCCAAATTTAATTCTCACGGTTTGGCACACTTCTCATGGCAGTTGGAAGCTTTCCCTCTGGCACTCTGCAAAAAAGGAAAAAGTAACGCAATTTAAAAAAATGTTTGGGGCTAATCAGTCCTTATGACCTTCAAATTAACATTCGTTTTTGCACCCTTTAAATACCCCTTTTCAGGCATGCACACAGGCAAAATTCCTTATACTAAGGGGGCAAAAAATGCTTGTGTAAAAAAAAAATGATGGGTTCATATATAATTTATTAATAATATATATATTTTAATAAAATATAATTATATATAAACTTTAATTTTTTTACCAGAAAAAATTTTTACAGCCTTAGGGGAGGGAAAAAGGAAGAAAAGATAAAATAGGTAGGGGTAGGGAGGCAGATAGATGATAAAGTAAATAAAAAAGGCGAGAAAGAGAATATAGAGAAAGAAGGAGAGAGAGAGAGAAAGAAGAGAGAGGAGGAGAGAGAGAGCGAGAGAGGAGAGGGGAAAGAGAGGAGGAGAGGGAGGGGAAAAGGAGAGAGAAGAGAAGGGGGAGAGGGGGAAAAGGAGAGGAAAAAGAGGGAAAGGGGAAGAAAGAGAGAGATAGAGAGAGAAAGGAGAGAGAAGGAGAGAAGAGGGGGGGGGGGGAAGGGAAAGAAAAAAAGAGAAAAAAATTTTATTTATAAAATAAATTATTTTAAACCCCTCCCACAAAATTTTCTCCCCCTCACCCCCGTTATTTCTGAAAAAAGAAAATAAAGAGTTCTACATTCTAAAGTAAGCCTTTTGGAAAAACAACCCTAGACCAAGTTTGTAGCTTAAACGACCCGTTCTTTATCAAAAAAAGCTTTTTTTAAAACACACCAACGGGGGAATGCAGTTATTTTCAAAGTTCTCATCGTACGTCTCCCCGAAGGTTCATATAATCTGATAAAATAAAAGAGGAATTTGAAAAAAAACTACAGAAAAAGAACAAACATTTCCAGAGGAGAGATTTTTTAAACCGGCTTCATGATTTTTTTCGTCCGAAAAAAGTATCGGGATTGGGGTTTAAATATATATATATAATATATATATATATAATATAAAAATTAAATAAATATAATATAAAATTATATATAAAAAACCCTCCCGACCAGGACCAAACTAGGCACCCCGGGGTATAAAACCCGGAGGCCAGTGCTAAACCAACCCAATGGGTTTCGAGTCTGGTCAGGAGGGTTGTTTATCGATATCAATGGGGCCCAGTTTATTTTTTTCAAAAATATATATAATTAAAAGATATAATTTATATATATAAAAAATTTTTTAATTATATATAATAAAAATTTTTTATTTTATAAAAGATAAAATATATATAAATAAATATAATATTAAAATATATTATATGCACACACACACCACACGCCACACAGAATATATATAATGTTATATAATATATATATATATTATTATAAATATAAAATATGATATATAAATATATATATATAAAATATATTTAATTATATGTTTTAATATATATAATATATATATATATAATTATATATTATATTAATATATATATATTATAAATATTTGTGTGTGTGGTGTGGGTTTACACACACACACACACACCCACACCAAAACCCACACACAAAACACCCCACACACACCCATAAATTTTAATATTTTTTATTTTATATATATAATATGAATATATTATATATATTTTAATGATATACTACTAAAAGGGGGCAATTAATTATATTTTAATAATTTAAATTATAAAAATTATATTATATATAATAATATATGTGTTAAAAAAATGTAAAATATAATAATAATAATAAAATATACAAAGTAAAATACATATATAAATATAATATATAATAAATAAAAAATATATAATATTATAATTAATTAAAAATTGAAATAATTAAAAAATTTTTAATAATAAAAAAATTTTTAATACATATATATATATTATCCCCAACACAAAAACACACCCACACACAAAATAATATATAGATATATTTGTACAACACGCATTAATATATATAAATATGAATATAATATAAAAAATATTTTTTTTTTTTTTTTTTTTTTTTTTAATAGCCTTATTTCACTGCAGGAAATCGGCCTCCCTAAATTTCTTTTTGAAAGGATATTTTGTAGTCTCCCCCTTTGCTTGATGGATGCCCCCAAAGAACCGCGGTGGGCTTTTAACCCAGCCCGGGCGACATCCCTACGACCCCGGTTTTTTTTTTTTTC
>NW_023650946.1:0-15000 GCF_015228065.2 Penaeus monodon | reverse complement strand
TTAGGTTAGGTTTGGGTTGGTTTAGGTTTGGTTTGGCTCTGATTTGGTTAAGTTTTGGTTAATTTTTGGTTTACGTTGGTAGGTTTATGTAGGTTTGATTTAGGCTTTGGGTTGTTTTCGGGGGGGGGAGGTTTAGTTCGTGTGCGTTTAGGATTGGGTTAGTTTGGGTTAGGTATAGGTTAGATTTTAGCTTGGTTTGGGTTGGTTTAGGTTAGGTTTAGTTAGGTTTTGGGTAGGTTTCGGTAGGTTTGGGTTAGGCATTAGGTTAGGTTTGGTTTAGGTTTTGGTTAGGTTTCAGGTTAGGTTTGGGTAGTTTGGGTTATAATTTGTTATGTTTTAGGTCGGTTTGGTTAGATTCGGGTTAGGTTTAGTTTAGTTTGGGTGAGGTTAGGTAGGTTGGGGTTGGTTTCTGTTGGGTTTTATGTTAGGTTTGGGGTTAGTTTTAGTTGGTTGGTTAGGTTTGGGTTCGGTTTGGTTTCGTTTAGGTTAGGGTTGGGTTCGGTTTTGGTTGGGTTTAGGTTGGTTTGGGTTAGGTTTGGTAATCGGTTAGGTTAGGTTTGGGTTAGAGGTTCGCATAGGTTGGTTAGGTTTTTGGTTTAGGTTTAGGTTAGGTTTGGGTTAGGTT
The DNA here is from genome assembly GCF_015228065.2 of Penaeus monodon. Taxonomy (NCBI): domain Eukaryota; kingdom Metazoa; phylum Arthropoda; class Malacostraca; order Decapoda; family Penaeidae; genus Penaeus; species Penaeus monodon. The sequence continues at coordinate 14,375 of NW_023650946.1, read as the reverse complement.
TTGGCTAGGTTCGGGTTAGGTTTGGGTTAGGTTTTGAGATAAGATTTAGGGTATGTTTGTGTGTTTTTGGGTAGGTTTGGGTTAGATTTTTCAGTTAATTTGGTTAGTTTGGGTTAGTTAAGGTTAGTTTTAGGTTAGGTTTGGGTTAAGTTTGAGTTAGGTTTGGGTTTGGTTTGGGTTAGGTTTGTGTTAGGTTTGGGTTAGGTTATAGGTTAGGTTTAGGTTAGTTTTGGTTTAGGTTATGTTAGTTTGGGTTAGGTTTAAGTTAGTTTCGGTTGGGTTTTGGTTACGTTTGGGTTCGTTTGGGGTTAGGTTTGGTTAGTTTTAGGTTAGGTTTTGGGTTATGTTTAGGTAAGGTTTGGTTTGGTTTCGTTAGCTTGGGTTTGGTTTGGATGAGTTTGAGACTAGTATAGTTAGGATTGAGTTATATTTGGGTTAGGTTTGGGTTAGGTTTAGCCCATACTATATCTACAGTTCATCATATATAATATTCATATATATACATATATGTACATATACATATAATATAAATAATATATAGATAGATATATATAATATATATTATTATATATATATATATATATGTATATATTTATATATTTTATATACATATACAATTATTTATACCTTGCATTTGTACATATGCATATACACACACACACACCAAACAGATATATATATATTATATATATATATCTATATAATCTCTCATATATATCTATATATACCTCTATATATACTATACATACATATATCTATTATACATATCTAATATAATACATATACATTTATATCATATAATAAATAAATAAATATTATATGATGTCTATATGTATTACATATATTACATATCATATTAATACTTGAATTATATATATATGTATCTCTCTCTAATATATTAATCATCTATCTCTATACATCTATATATTAGCTATATGTATATACTATATTATATAATATATATATATATATTATATATATACTATATACATATACATATATATACACATTTATATACATGTAAATAAATTATAAATAAACTAAAATATATATCATTATATATACACACTCATATATGTTATATCATATATATCTATCTATATTATTTATATCTATAGTATATATCTCTGATTATATTAGGTAATCTATTCGTATCTATACACCACTATATCTGTATCTCTATGTCTATATATGCATAATATATATGTATATATATATAATATATATATATATATATATATATATATTCTATATATGTGTGTGTGTGTATATATATGTATATATATCTTCAATATATTTATTTCTATCTCTGTACATATATGCATTTATATATATGTTGGATATATATTATATATATGTTACTATATTTGTAGTATATTATATATATATATATATATATATATGTATATATATCGATCTATCTACATTTATATATGTATATACAAATCTACATACATGTATATATACCTATATTTGTCATTATATTTATACACCTGTATATATATCGGATATTATATTCTACATAGATATATATATATCTTATATATATTATCTATCATTTATATGTATACTGTAATATATGTATATATATTCTATATATGCATATATTACTTTATATATATACATACATATTATATCTACTACTTATATATATATATATATATATCTCTATATAATAATATAGACATCTATATATTTGTTATATATACTATATATTATATATAGATAGGTATATATCATCTATATATATATCTTATATTGTAGATATTATCTATCTATCATATATATATATATATATATATTATATATATATATTATACGAAGATATGTATATGTATATATATACTTATACTATACATTACATATATACTATTATCATACATTTATATCATATATATATACACACACACACCACGACACACACACACACCACACACACCACACACACATATATATTATTAAATATATGATATGTATATATATTAGTCTATTATATATATATATATATAATTACATATAGTTATATCCATTATATACATATCATCTACATATATAAAATATAATATCCATATATTACATATATATACATTATATATATATATTTATATATATATATATCTATATATATATGTATATATATATATCTATTATGTAATATATATATATATATTATTATATATATTAATAAGATATATATATTATATACATATACTATATATATACATATATAATATATTATATAGTATATATATATATATCTATTATATATACATAGTTATATTTATATAATGCATATAGACATAAATATATAATAAATATCTACATATATATCCTATGTATATGCATATATATACATACCTATACATATATTATATACATATATATGTACATAATATATACATATATATATTTTTGTGTTGGTTTTGTGTGTATCTATCTATGCTATATTCTGTCTATCTATCTAATCGTATCTTGTCTATCTATCATCTATCTATCTATCTACTATCTATCTATCTATATATATATATATATCTATATATTATATATTATATTTAATACATATAGTATATATATATATATATCTATATATTAGTATATAATATATGAACATATATGTATATATATGTGTTATATGTATATAGATATGTGTACCTATCGCTATATTATACATACTTTTATATATATATACATTATATATATATCTTATATGTGTATATATATATATCTATAAGTATACATATATGACATATATATTATATCTTATATGTATATATATATATATAATATAATAATATATTATATATATAAAATTATTTTTTTTTAAATATATATCTATATTATATACTTACATATATACATAGATATATATAATATATATATATATATAATATTATAATGATATATATATATATATGTAATCATATGTATTACATACTACATATAGATGTATATATATATATATATAATATATATTATTATTCTATATATCATATATATATATATCCATAATATCACACAAACCACACACAAACACTCCACACACTCGCCATATATATATATATATATAATATATTATATATGATAGTATATACTATATAAACAGACGCACCTATAGATATATATATACATAAATACACACACAAACCAAGACACACACACACACACACACACACACAAACATACACACACACACACCACCCCACACACCACACACCACACACACACACACACACTCGCACACACACACACACACATACATATATATACTATATATATATTGTATATACTATATATATATATATATATATAGTTACACACAATATGTGTATATTATGTGTATATATGTATTATATATATGTATATATGTATATATATAGATATATATATATATATATATATCTATATAATATATATATCTCTCTCTCTAGTGTATATATATGGTGTATATATGTATCTTATATCTATTGCTAATATATTATATATATATAGTATATATATAGGATATTTGTATGTAATATATATTATATTCATTATTATTATTATTATTTTTATTATTATTTATTTTATATTAATTATTTCTTTACTTCATTAGTATTATTGCCAAAAATCTATTCTACCTGTCTAAAAGGAATATATAATCAGTTAATTATAATAATACTAATTGTTATCATATTGTTATTAATATAATGTTGTTATTATTATCTTATTCTTACTTTTACTGGTAGCATAATTATGAAAGTAATTAGTATACAATAATACATTACGTAATATGATATTAATTAAATAATGATATATAATTATTTAAAAATCGTTATATTATATTATTATTGTTAGTACTATTATTATTTGTAGTTCTTATTATATATGGCTTAAAACTATAGTCATAACTGCACTATTGTCAATAATAATGATATCATAGCAATACTGATATAATAATTGAAATAATGATGATTCCCGATTATATATAATGATGATAATGAATTATATTATGATGATAACGATAAATATGGTGATCATTGTGATAATCATTATAGATATATATATATATATATTAGATATATTATCTATATATATATATAGATATATATTATATATATTTATATATAGTCTATATATCTATACTCATACTATATATCTCTCTATCTACTTAATGTCTATACATATATATCTCTATATAGATATCTATATATCTATATCTAATTATATGTACAAATATATCTATATTATATATTATAATATGATATAGTCTTCTATATATTTATGTATATATATAATTTATATCTATATATTCTCATCCTTATGTATGTATCTATGTATTTAAATGTCTCTCCCTCGCTTATGTATATCCTGTATATATCATATGTCTTGTATATATAATATTATAATATATGAACATATATGTTATATATATGTATATATCTTTCTCTATATCTGTGTCCTATCTTCTGTCTATCTATATGTATCTATCGTACTATATACCACAATATATACACTCTCTACTATCTCTCCCTTATTTACCTATATATCATCATCTTCTAATATATATATCTATATCTATATCTATCTATATATATATATATATATGTCTATATATGTATATGCTACATCTATATACATATACTATATATATCTCATCTCTACTATATCTATAGATCGTATCTCTCATCTCTATCTCTATTACATTATTACATTATATATTATATATATCTCATATATCTATATATATAATATACATATTTGTATTTACATTAAAAAAACAAAATACATATATATAAGGATTCTATCTTCTCTATCTCTCTATTCTCTATTATCTCTCTCTGTATCTATCTGTCATCTCACTATCTATTCTCTCATCTCTCTCACTCTCTATATATCTCTATATCTCCATATATATATATATCTATATATTAATATATATATATATATATATATATATAGATATGTATCTCTATCTATATATATATATATAATTATAGATAGTAGTTATATATATAATATAATATATTATATATATATATATATAGATATATATATATTATTGTATATATATATATGTATATATATTATTTTTATAGATAGATAGAGAATAGATAGATATATGATAGATAGATATATGTGTGTGTGTATGTGTGTTTGTGTATGTATGTCGTATATATTATTATATTAGATATATATATATAGATATATAAGAATAGAATAGATAGATAGATAGATAGATAGATATATAGATAGATAGATCTATAAATATATATATAGATATATATAATATTATATATATATATATATATATATTTCATGTAAATATATATTATCCTTATTATTCTTATTATTATTATTATTATCATTATTATTATTATTATTTTAATGTTATTATTATTATTTTTATATTATTATGTATCATCATTAGTATTACTTTATGTATTAGTGATTATTTTTCCAAAAAAAAAAATATTATAACTGTAATAAAGGAATATAAATTTAATAATAGTATATTATAATAATACTACTTTTATAATATTTTTTATTAATAGATTTGGTTTATTATTATCATTATTTATTATATTTATTGCAGTATACTTTTTAAAATAATTATTATAAACAGTATAAGTAATCAATATAATGAATATTATTAAAATATGATACTATAATTATTATAAAAATGTTATTATTGTTATTATTTATGTTATTACTATTATTATTGTAGGTGTTATTAGTATAGATGTTTAAAACATATACTATGCCTGCAATAATTGCAATAAGAATGATAAAATTTGCAATAATGATGATATATTGAATATGATGATAGGCGATGATGATAATGATGCTAATGATATGATAACGATAAAAATATGCTAAATCATGATAATATTTATGATAATTAACAGGATTGTGTCCTATATAATACAAAAAACGTAAAAATGAATCCCAAACTCTAAAACGGCAAAATCTAGCGAAATATACCTTTTGGGAGTAGACTCAAAATGACGTTTTTTCCATTCATTTAATGATTCTGGAAATTATGAGGTTAATAATGATAATCATTACCGGAATTCTATTAATCATGACAAGTATGATTATTAAAGAGTGAGATAAAGAGAATTTGGATTACATTTAATGATTATTGATATTATTATTATACCACTTCTTCTTCATCATTATTATCATTATTGATTAGTAGTATTATTATTATTATTCTTATTATTATATTATTTTATTTTATTACTTTAATATTAGTATTATTGCCGAAAAATGTATTATACCTTTAATATTAGCAATAGTAATAATAATAATATATTAATAATAATTATTGTTTAAATATTGTTATTCTATTATTATTATTGTTCTTATTATCCTTCTTTATTATTTTTTACTGGTAGTATAATTGTAAACAATCATTATTATAACTAATCATTAGCGTAATAGCGATATCCATTTAAATAATGATATGAATAATTTATAAACGTTATTATTACTTATTATTGATTGATATTACTATTATTATTGTAGTTGTCATTAGTATAGATGTAAAATCGATATTATACTATAAAAAAAAAAAGAAAAAAAAATAATTGCAATAATACTATATATATCAATAATGATGATAATTGATGATAATGATGAGATAACCGATATAATTGATGATAATCATGGATAATAATGAATTATATAAAAGGATTGGTGTCCATATATAATAAAAAAGGTTAAAGAAACAAATCCTGAAAGTCTTAAAAGCGGCAAAATCTTGCGAAATATAGCCTTTGGGAGTAGACTCCAAAATCATTTGATGATTCTGGAAATTATTAGGGTTATTACCCTAATAATTTCCAGAATTCTATTAATCATGACAATAAAGATAATAAAAGTGAGAATGAAGTTAATTTGAATAAAATTTTATGAATATTAATATTATTACTATTGTCATTATTATTTCATTATCTCTTATTCATTATTATTATATTATTATTATTATTATTATAATTATTATTATTATTATTATTATTATTACTATTATTATTATTATTATATTATTATTATTTTAATTATTATTATTATTACTTTACATTATTAGTATTATTGCCCAAACTAGATTATAACTGTAATATGCAATAATAATAATAATAATATCATTATAATATACTACTTGATATAATAAATGTTATTAATTTTGTTTATTGTTAATTATTATTATTTTTTATTTTTACTTGAGTATATTGTAAAAATATTGATTATACACATAATAATATAAGTAATACCGATATTTAAAATAATATCTGAATATTATTATAAAACAGTTATTATTTTTTTTTATTATTGCTATTACTATTATTTTGTAGTTTTTTTGTTAGTATGGATGTAAAATTAACATTATAACTGCATAATATCAATAATAATGAAATATTGCATTAATGATGATAATAATTTCCAATAATGATGTAATGATGTTATATGAATGATAGTTATGATAATATGATGTACATAATATGATGAAATCACGTAATAATGATGTAATAACGGAAATTGTTCCATAATATAATCAACAAAAAGGTAAAAAAAAATATCTGAAATGGGGGGGGGGGGGGGGGGTGAAAAGCTCAATTTCTAGTGAGATATAGCGTTTTGAGAGAGCCTCCAAATGACGTTTTTTTCCATTCATTTGATGAATTCTTTTAATCATGACATAATGAGGATAAAATAAATAAGAGTATTTCAATAACACTTTCTGACTATTAAAATATTTCTTGCTATTTCATTACTATTATATCATATAATAATACAATAATAATAATATTACACTAATAAGATTAAAAATTTTATAATGATAATAATCATAAAAATTATTATTATTTTATTATTATTATTATTATTATTATTATTATTTATTATTATCATTATTATTCTTATCATTTATTATAATATAATTAATTTATTATGATATTATGCCAAAAATATATATAACTGTATAATACAATAATAATATGTAATGATTAATATATACTAATTGTTATAATATTAATGATAATAGTATTATTGTTATTATTATCATTATTATTATTGTTTACTGGTAGGATAATGTAAAAATATATTATAATCGAAATAATTAATGTAATAACGATTTTAATTAAAGTAATTATATAATAATTAATATAAAAACTTTATTATTGTCATTCTTATTCTTGTTACTATATTATTGCAGTTGTTATTAGTATAGATGTTAAATATATATTATAATTGCAATAATTGCATATAATGATAATAATTGGATAATGAGATACATATTGCAATCATGATGATAAGATGATGATTCATGTGATATGATGATAATGAGATGATACGATAATATCTGAGAATCATGATAATAAATGTGTAATAACAGGAATTGTGTCCATATTTAATAAAAGGTACAAAAAAATCCCGAGTCGAAAAGCGGTAAAATTCTAGCGAAATTACCCTTTTGAGAGTATACTCCAAATGAACTTTTTTTTTGCTATTCTTTGATGATTCCGGCAAATTGTTATTGTAATATGATAATATTACAGAATTCTATTAATCATGACAATAATGATGATAAAGTGAGAATAAAAGCACAGATTTGGATAACGTAGGATGATGATGATGAAATGAATGATGATGAATATTATTATTCATTATTATTATTATTATTCTTTATTCTTATTATACTTATTATTATTATTATTATTATTATTTTATTTATTATTATTATTATTATTATTATTATTATTATTATTATTATTATCATTATTATTACTAGCTACTTTAATTATTATTATTATTGCCGAAAAAATATATCATTAACTTTAATAATAGCAATAATAACTATAATCGTATATAATAATAATAATCATTGTTTTATATATTGTTATTACTATTATTTATTGTTATCATTATCATTATTATTATTTTGACTGCTAGTATAAATTGTAAAAATAATTATTATAACATTAATAATACAGTAATCAACGAGATTCATTAACATAATGATATAATAATTATTATAACAACGTTATATTATTATTATTATTATTCTTTTTATTACCTATTATTATTGCTTGTTTATTGTACAGATGTCTAAATCTATAATTATACCGCATAATGCAATAATATCATAATAATTGCATAATAATATATATTGCAATATGGTGATAATGATGTGAAAATGATGAGACTGATGAATGATATGAAGTAATGATGATGATAGGTTGAAGGAATGATGTATGATAACGAGAATAATAGAGTGATAATCATGATAATAATGATGATAATAACAGTGAATTGTGTCCATATATAATAAAAAGGTAAGACAGAACAATCCGCAAAGTCGACAAAGCGGCAAAATCTAGCGAATATAGCCTTTTGAGAGTAGACCTCCAAATGAGTTCTTTGAAGGAATTTGATTATTCTCACAATTTTACGGTAGTATTGATATTACTTACCAGAAATCCATTAAACTCACAGATATTGATGTAACGTGAGAATAAAGAGAATTTGATACATTTGATTATTATTAATATTATTACTATTTATCAATTATTATTAATCATTATTATCATTATTATTTATATTATTATTATTATCCTTATTATTATTATTATTATTATTATTATTTTATTTGGATTATTATTATTATTATTATTATTATTATTATTCTTTAATGAGTACTATTTATTTCCAAAAATATATAAACTGTAATATAACAATATGATATAAGTTAATATCATAATACTAATTGTTATAATATTGTTATTAATATTATTATTGTTATTATTATCATTATTTGTTTTTACTGTTAGTAGTAATTGTAAAAATAATTATTATAAACAGTAATAATTACAGTAATAACGATATTTAATTAAAATAATGATATATAATTATTATAAACGTTATATAGTTATTATTATTGTTATTCTATTATTATTGTAATTGTTATTAGTATAAATGTAAAACATATTTATAACGCATAATTGCAGTAAAAATAATATGATAACAATTGCAATAATGGACGCTATGATGATTATAATGATGATAATGATGATGATAACATATAATCATGATGATAATCTGATGAATAATGATGATATTAAGGATTTAGGTTTTCACATATAATAAACAAAGTAAAAGAAAAAAATCCCCAAAGTCTTAAATCGGCAAAATCTAGCGAAATATAGTCTTTTGAGAGTAAACTCCAAAATGACGTTTTTTCAATTCATTTGATGATTCGGCATGTTATTGTAATATAGATACTATTACCAGAATTCTATTAATCGATTCAATAATGATGAAAAAGTGGAATAAAGAGACTTTGGATAACGTATGATTATTATGATGATGATGATGATGATGATTTATTATTATCATTATTATTATTTATTTTATATTTTATTATTATTATTATTATTAGTATATTATTATTATTATTATTATTATTACTATTCAGATTCTTATTCTTATTATCATTATTTTACTACTACTTTAATATTGTATAGTGCCAAAAATATATCATACTTTAATAATAGCATAATAATAATAATAAGTATAATAATAATATCATGAATTGTTTAATCTTTTTATTATATTATTCATTGTTATTATTATCATTAATTATTATTTTTATGCTAGTATAATTGTAAATAATTATTTATAACAGTAATAATTCCGTAATAACATATTCCATTAAATCCTGATATATATAATTATTATAACAACGTTTTATTATTATTGATTTTTTTTTTATTACTATTATTATTGTGGTGTTAGTAGTACAGATTAAAGATATATATCATACTGCAATAATTGCAATAATAAAAATAATACTCGCATAATGAATATTAATTGCAAATTAAAGGTGATAATGATGTGAAAATGATGATAATGAATGATGATATGATAATTCTGATGAATAATGATGATAATGATGATGATATGATGATAATGATTATGATAATGATAATATTGATTAATCATGATAATAATGAGAATAATAACAGTAATTGAGTCCATATATAATAAAAAAAGGTAAAAGAAAAACCATCCCAAAGTCAAAAGCGCAAATCTAGCGGAAATATAGCTTTTGCGAGTTAAGCTCCAAATGAGTTACATGTTGCCCATTCATTTGATTATTCTCACACTTTTACTGTAATATTTGCTAATAATTACCAGAATCCATTAACTCACAATAATGATGATAAAAGTGAGAATAAAGAGATTTGGAATAACATTTGATTATTATTAAATTATTACTATTATCATTTTATTATTATTATTATCATTATTATTTATCCTTATTATTACTTATTATTCTTATTATTATTATTCTTTTATTATTATATTATTACTTTATTATTAGTATTATTATTATTTATTACTTTATTATTATTCTTTTATTTCCAAAATATATAGATAACTGTAATAATAACCATATAATAATAAGTATAATTATAATAAAACTATTGTTTAAGATTGTTATTATATTATTATTGTTAATTATTATCATTATTATTATTTTTACTGGATTATTGTAAAATATTATTATAACATAGATAATTACATATAACGATATTATTAAAATAATGATATACTAGTTATTAAAAATAAAAACGTTATTAGAGTTATTATTATTGTGTTAGACTATTCTTATTGAATTGTTATTAGTATAGACCGTAAAACCATATAATAACTGCAATATTGCAATAATAATTGATAATAATTGCAATAATGACGCTAATGATGAGGTAATGATGATAATGATGATGATAACTATAATAATGATATAGCATGATAATAATGATGATAATTAAGCAGGATTTGTTTTCACATATAATACAAAATGTAAAGAAAAAGAAATCCAAAGTCTAAAAAACGGCAAAATCTAGCGAAAATATAGTCTTTGAGAGTAACTTCAAATGACGTTTTTTCAATTCATTTGATGATTCTGGCAATATTAGGGTAAAATGATAATAAGTACCGAAATTCTTTTAAATCATGACATAATTATAAATAAAAGTGGACAACAAAGAGAATTTGGATAACTTTGATTATTTTTTAATATCATTACTATTATCATTATTTATCATTTTATCATTCTTATTACTATTATTATTATTTCATGTAGTTTATCATTATTTTAGTATTTTCTTATATTATCATTATTATTATTATTATCATCATTTCTATCATTGTTATTATTATTATTATTATTATTATTTACTTTAATTATTAGTATTATTCCAAAAAAATATATTTACGAACTGTATATACAATATAATAGAATTATAATTAAGATCATAATACTACTAATTGTTATCGATATTGTTTATTAATAATATTACATTCATATTCTTATCATTATTTTATTTCTACTGGTAGTAATAATTGAAAAAATATTATTATAACTAATAATTCAGTAATAACAATATTAATAAATAATTATATAAATATTTGTGATAAGACGTTATTATTGTTATTATTATTATTATTACCTATTATTATTGTAGTTGTTATTAGAATATATGTAAAATATTTATACTGCAATCTTTTAATATAATGATTAATACTGCAATAATGATGATAATAACTTGCAATAATATGATAATATGATTGATAATACAGGAATTGTGTCCATATATAATTAAAAAAAGTTAAAGAAAATAAATCCCAACCTCAAACGCCTAAAATCTAGACTAGTAAACTCCAAACTACGTTTTTTCCATTCATTTTGATGTTTCTGGAATTATTGAGTATAATGATAAGAATTAAAAGAATTCTATAATCATGACATATGACGATAAAATTGAGAAGAAAGAATTTTGATAACATTTGATGTTATTGTATTTTTACATTTATCATTACGATATCATTAATAACATTATTATTATTATATATTTTATTTATTATTATTATTATTATTATTATTATTATATTATTATACTTAATTGTTAGTATTATTGGCCAAAAAAAATATATTATAACTATAATATCTAATATAATTATAAGAATACTCATTGTTATAAATATTGATTTATTATTATTATTATTATTGCTATTATTATCATTGATTATTATTTTTTTACAGGGGGTGGTAGTATAAATTGTAAATAATTATTATAACAGTAATATTACGTCATAACGGTATTACTTAAAATAATGATATAAATAATTATTCTAAAATTTATTATTGTTATTCATTATTGTTATTACTATTATTATTGTATTTGTTATTAGTATAGATGTACACATATATATTATAACGCAATAATTGCAATAATATGATAATAATTGCAGATAATGGATGATAATAATTGCATAATGATGATAACGATGAATGACAATGATGATAATGATGATAAATGATGATGATAACGATAATAATGATGATATCATGATCCTAATGAGAATACAGGAATTGTGTCCTATATAATAAAAAAGGTAAAGAAAAAAATCCCCAAAGTCTAAAACGCAATCTCGCGAATATAACTTTTTGATAGTAAGACACGTTTTTTTCCATTCATTTGATGATTCGCCATTATTAGGGTAATACTGATAATAATTACCAATTATATTAATCATGACATATGAGATAAAGCAAAAAGAGAATTTGGATAACATTTGATGATTATTGATATTATTACTATTATCATTATCATTATCATTATTATCATTATTATTAATATTATTATTAATATAATAATAATAATAATAATAATAATTATTATTACTATTGTTATTATTATTATTATTATTATTATTATTATTATTATTATTATTTTAATTATTAGTATTAATGCCAAAAAATATTTTATAACTGTAATAAATATATAATATAATAATAAGGTAAATTATAATAATACTAATTGGTTATAGATATTGTTATTAGCGCTACCCGGAAAGTCACGCATGAGTAGCCTCGGTTGTCACTCCGGTGCACGCCACTCTGCGCCCCCGCCACACGCCCCAAATAACGGGGTCGCTAGCTGTGGGATCGCCTATCCACGTGGGTTCCCGAGGGCTTTCCCCCACAAGCTTCATGTGGATTAGCCCGCCGGGGAGCAGGCGGGACGAGTAACTCGTTCCAATCCTGCCAACACCGACATTGCCTCCCAGTGGGACTCACAGCCGCTTACTTGCTGGGTGGGAGGGACAACACCCCTCCCCCCAGCATTGCCATTTTATAATGGACTTTTGCAGAGGTCGTTCTGGGGTAGGATGACTGGCAAGGCCCCCCCCCCCAGCCGCTAATTACCCCAGGGTGCTAGGGGCAGGAGTTGGTACAAGCCAGAGCGTGTCCACACGCAGGGCCATACTCGTACTCTGGGGCCTCCTGCGTGGCACCGAGATCCCCACGATTTAGCCTGGGACCGCAA
>NW_023650945.1:0-2500 GCF_015228065.2 Penaeus monodon | reverse complement strand
GGCTTATATGACAGGTTACACACACCAGCCAATGAGAAATGAGGAACTGCGAATCAACGATAATAGCCAAGCGAGGAGCATGAGGGATGCTGTAATATATGAAGTTTTAGCGTAGAGAACTTGATTCGAACGTCATAATGTAGAGGTATGATAACGCGAGGAGACATATTTCATTACAGAAATTGTTAACAACGTGGTATCGCCTGCTCTCTTATATCCCGTTGCATTAAGATAATAGTGAAAAAACAATATTTTGGTGAGAAAAGGATACAATTCAGCATTATTTTACAGCTAAAACTGTATTTAAGAGAGCTACTTTTACATTGTTTGTACTTTTATCTCGAACGCAATGCGAAACTTTACACGAAGGCATCGTAAAAGTTTTGAGTATGGCTCGGAACTCACACCTTGCCGTATTAGGGCCTCCTGAGGCCCTAATACGGTGTTACGGTGTATGTTGTTTTGAGTGTCCTGGCCCTGGTTGCTCAATATGGTTATAACTACTGAAATGAATTGAAGTATCTTAAACCTTTGGCAAGACTTCGAAGGTTTCATTCTAATAAATATAAACCTACAGTTTAGAAGTGTGTCATCATATTTCATTTTCGGAACATGAAGTACACGCTTTCAGACAAAATGGAATTGCTTATTTTGCCAAGTGAGTTACTAGAAGGATTATTATCTAAGTCCACATGACCATGAGGGATATAACCTTGGGCAGCCTGCATCATCGCAGCCACATAGACTACTAGTTGTCCATGGCTATGATTTCGATACCCTTCCTTGGTCATCCATGTACCTAGTGCACCATAGAAGGAAGTTGTGATCCAAGCTACAGGTACTTCCTCGTCCCTAGCGAAGGGGAGGTTCTCAATGTCGACGATGGTTTCCTTTTCCACGCTCGGGTCTTCATACAGGCCTACTGAAGGGGCGTACTTCGTGATGTGAACCATGTCGTCGAGAGTCCTGCATATGTCGTACTCCGCTGTGTTCCTCATGATGCTGACTCCAGCTCGTCCCAGCCGAGCCACACGGAATCCAGCTGGGCATCTTTAGGGGAAATAGGGTAAAAGGGAAATAGACAGTATCTAATGCTACCCGTATACTTCACTGATGACTGAAACAAACATCTAACTCATGGCTTGCACATTTTGTTTTTCTTTTTATTTCGGACAAGGGGAATGTGGATGGTTGACATCTGCTCACCGGATGGGATTCTCCGCCAGATAAGCATAAGGATCCCCAATAGTATCACAAGTATATGTGTTGCATTTATTGATTGTCAGTTTCTGTCCTCCCTTGTCCTTCACAACGTCCTTCACGGTGTCCACCAGATACGCAGGGGACGTGGAAAACGCACAGCCTTCCTGCCAGTCGATCAAGTGCGACGCATCAGGGACTCCCTCAGCAGGGGAACCTCCTCCTCCCGACAGTGGACGGCGAGTAAGGTATTCGTCGGTTGCTGGAAATCATTGTCTACATTATAATAAATGTCAAGCTTGTTTTTTCAACTTGGTTCATTCGACGCAAGACCGTATATAAATTGCGTTTGCACAAAGAACTTTCTCACCAATATCGCCACATGACTACATTGGAATCTGGACGCTCCCTTAATGTGTAGAAGCTGCATTCACGGGCGTGACCACGGCCATGGAGCAGAAGGCTATTGTAGATCTGTAATATTAATAAACCATAAAATAAGGGAAAAATCACTGGTGATTAATTTACGTTGTCGACGAGGTGTAGCTTTAAAATTCAAGCATGGGAAAATTCACAACAGATAGAAATACTGTATAGCATTGCTTAAAGGAGATACAAAAATATCATTGCATCATTTTAACAATTATCTTCCAAAGTGTTACAAGTTTGGATAATTATTATATTGTTTATAGCCAAATGGCTTATTTGACGGCTGTATATTAAAAATTTTTTTTTTTTACTATGCACCGTCATCTATCCTAAAACTCGTGGCATAGTCCCTTTTTCAAGGATTGGGTTGATTTACCTCAAGTTTTCGACAATATGTATAAAAGGTGATTACGAAATAAGTCGTTTGACTCCTATCAGTCATAAATCAGCAGATCAGACAATTATATCTGTTAACTTACCAAATAAGATGACATGATGATTCTGATGTCTTAAAATCTGTAATGTTGCAGTCTTTCACCCATTCATGGAACACCATACCATTAAGTTTCTATTTGAGACTATGGTGATCATGAATGGGTGAAAACTGAACATTACAGTTAAGTCTGTTTTAAAACGAAACTGATCTCTGATTTATGAAATGATAGGAGTCAAACGACTTATTCGTAATCACCTTTATACATATTGTCAAAACAGTAAATCAACCAATCCTTGTAAAAGGAATACGAGTTTTGTAGATGACGGCATAGTAAAAAAAAAAAATCTTAAATAACAAATAAAAAAGTATATAAAATAAAAATTCCTGACTTGGGAATGAATTTTGGCAATGTATGTTTCCCTTTGCCCCCGTACG
>NW_023650944.1:0-5802 GCF_015228065.2 Penaeus monodon | reverse complement strand
CCATTTTCTAATGATTTCGAAATTGTTTTTTTTTTGGGGGGGGTTTGATTTTTTTTTTTTTTTTTTTTACTGCTGTTTCTATCTGCTATGGCATTTCTCGATGAGCATTGGGACGTCATGAATTAAAGTTATGAACTCACGGTAATGTAACCTAGTATTCCTAATTGGCACTTCTGGATTCCTGTTATTTTAAAAAGGGGTCCAGATATGCATGGTCCTATATTGAATTTTATAGACTTGAGACTTTTGGCAAATTATTATTTTTTTTTTAGTTGGAATAAGCTCCATACATTCACGAATCTTTCTCTCTTGTGTAGCCTATCACAGATCACCTCTCACTTGCAAGTTTTAGCACTTATTATCACTTACCTAGCCACACCTCTTTTACTCATTGCCAGATACTCATACATACATACATACATATATATATATAATATATATAAAATATTATTTTATATATCGAAAAAATTTAATGAGTTTTGGGGGAATGTTATGTTTATAAATTTTGGGAGTCCATAGAGAAGACAAGGTCTTAATTGTCCTCGAGGTATAATAATGAGCTGACACCTCAGTAGTAATTCGTTTGAATTTGTGTGTCACTGAAAAATATTCAAGATCTTTTGTTTATACTCACAACTGTTTAAAATGACAACACCCCAAACCCTTTTAAATCGGGTTTTGGGAAAGGGTTAGGTTTATGAACTTTGGGGAGTCCATAGAGAAGGCCAGGTCTGGAGCCAGAAGTCATGAGAAAATTAAAAGCTCTCATTAATGGATTTTTAATGATCAGGTGTAATTTTTTTTAAATTTTGTCTTCGAGGTAAAATGGATGAGTTGATACCTCGGTAGAAATTTCGTTGATTTCGTGTGGTCACTGGGGAATTTTCAAGAACTTTTGTTTCTAGTCACAACTTTTTGAAATGATAAACCCACGATCTCCTTTACAAACACTTAAGAATGACGAAACAAGATTGAATACCAAACCAGATAAAGGTCGGGGTTTGCCCATTTTAAACAGTTGTGACTATGGACGAAATGTTGTTTCTTAAAGAATTCTTTATAACCAATGGTTATACATTGTTTTTATTTGATAGAATTACAAAAAAAATTTCCTATGTAAATATTATCAACCAATCCACTGCCCCTACGGTTAAAAAAAGACCATAGGTATGTTAAGCTACCGTATTGAGTAGTTTAAGTTTTTAAAAATTAGGAAGCAGCTAAAATCTTTGTTTCAAATTAATTACCCCCAAATTAAATTCACTTTTATCTTCACAACACTAACAATATTGCCAAATTTCAAAACAACCATTGAAATGTAACTCTGATTTGTGTTCTAATGTAGTCTTCTTATTACCTGTCCTTGTGCCAAGCTCGGGACATGGGGTCTACCTCACGGTGGTTAGGACACCGCATCCTAGAACACAAAGGCAAATCCTTCAGGGGCTGGCCTCCCGCGGAGTAAACCATCTTTCTCGGCAATTTGAAAACATTCTGAACTTCACTCACACCCTTTCGTAACATCGATTTTAGTATTCTCTTCACACAGTCTTCCTGCCCTGACCTTATCATTTCAGAATCCATGCTGATACAGAGGATGAAACCGAGTTAAACCCATACAACCACCGCAAAAACCTTATTTTTCTCAATAATCTTCCTCCAAACCACTCATTTTTGGTTTGTTTTACCATATGATTGTTTTTGTTATGCATATTTTGTTTCTGTATTTCAATTATGTTCTATATTATATGTTTTTTATGTTTTTTTCTTGTATGTTTTGTCTATGTATATATTTTTTTTCTTGGGAAATCTAAAAAACATGAAAAACTTCACGATGTATTAGTTGCCATCATACTAACACACCACACACCACACACACACACAACACCAACAAACACACACACACACATTTTATATATATATTATATTATTATATATATATATATAAATTAATTACATATAAAAATGCATATCATATATAAAGATTATATTATATATATATTATTAATTATATAGATAATAAATATATATATATATATAATATATATATCTATAATTTTATTAATACATTTCATGTAATATACACATATAACACACATATACAAATACGGTACGTAATATACACATTAAACATATACACACATACATTATATAAAATATATATATATATATATATAATATATATATATATATTTTTATATGTATATATACATATATATATATATATATATATATTACATATATGTACACATATACATACAGATATATACACATGTATATAAAAATATATAGATAAACATATAAATACAAATATATAAACATACACACACACACACACACACACACACACACACACATATATATAATATATATATATATATATATATATATATATATATATATATATATATATACATACACATGTAGATCTATCTATCTATCTATCTGTATATATAACATATACATATATATTTGTTTGTTAAACAGCCATTTATCCCACTACAGGATCTAGGCCTCTCCCAATTTATTACCGAGAGGTCAATTGGCAGTACCAAGAATGCCCTTTCTAATCAACCGCGATTCAGCGCGCTACCACTTATACCACGGCGGCACCTTCCCCTACGATACCTGTGAGATCTAGCCGAGCCAACAGTTGGAGTGCAGGCATTTTTTACAACTGCCGTGGCGGGGAATTAAACTCAGGACGACGAGGGTCGGAGTCAAGTGATCTCTCCATTGGACCATCGCATCAGCATATATACATACATATAAACATTAAAAATTTGTGTGTATATATATATATATATATATATGTGTATATATATATATATATATATATATATTTAAACATATATAAATATATATATACATATATATACAAATATACACATATATTTACATATATATATATATATATATATATATATATATATATATATATATATATATATATACATATACGAGAAACAGCCTCCTTCACCGGGACTTTGCTAGATTCCAGAGAATGAGGATCTGTGGCTCCTAGTATCAGCGCTTCAACCCGCATAGCTGGACATGGTATAGCGATACGGGTGCAGTGGCCAAGGAGATCGACTACATGCTTGTTAGCACGCGATGGAGGATCCTCTAAAACTGTAGAGTTTACCGGAGTGCCGAGTTCTGTGGCACTAACTATAGGCTGGTTGTGGCTACCCTATGGGTCTACTTCAAAACTCTGTCCCTCCAGTGGCCACTCTACTGGACAGACTGAGGGAGGAGGATTGTGCCTGTGGGTTCGCCGTGGCAGTCTCCGATCGATCCACAGAACTTGACAACCTGAGGGGCCCCAGTTGTTCTGTGGGAGCTTTCAAGCAGAAACACCAAAGCAGCCCGCGGGCAAGGCAGAATTCCATTCCCTGGAGCAATGGACCCCCTAATTTTTTTTTCCGGTGAATAATGGGTTTGTGTCGCTCTTTTGTGCGTAGGGCAGGGCATGTGAGAAGGGACAAATAACATTTCATCAGGAATTTGTGAGGGGGTTGAAGGCCATTTTTGGAAAGACTTTCATCTGTCACCAAGCCCGAGAAAGCTGAACTTAAGCCCCCCCTCGAGAGACTACTCCCCCTCGGGATGGACAGATCATCTCAGATATGTTCGGATTATAAACGTTGGGCTGAGTATTTTGAGCAGTTTACCAGGTAGACCATTAACAGTTAGCTGGAGCAAGCGATATCACAATACCGGCCGGACCCACCCATCAAGAGGAATTCCTACCCTAACAGAGGTAAGGAGGGCGATTTCCAAGCGAAGTGGGGGAAAACCCAAAGCCATATGTGATTCTCTGCGAACTCTAAAGGTGGGGGTAAACCCTAGAGGGGTTTGCATGCGTCTTGACTACCATCTGGGTCTGGTACCCTTCCCCCCCTCCTGTTGATGGCATGGGCATCCCTCTCGGAAAGGGAAAGGGATCGTTGGGACTTTTGCAAAATACCAGGCATTTTACGCTCAGCATACAAGGGGAAAATTTGCCCAATTTTTTCGAAACGGATCCACGACCCTTACTAAGGCACCGGGGACAAATTTATAAAGAATCGCTTTGGAGATCCCGAGATCGGGAAACCGACAAGATTATTGGCCCAATAGCAATCTTTATACTGAAAGCAATGAAAATGCTGTAAAGTGTGGGGAGGGGGGGTCGAGCTTTTCCCCGTTAATTCAGGGGTGGGCAAGGCTGTTTCCTTTCACCAACACTTTTTAACACCTGCAAGACGGATAATGGGCAGAGTAACTAAAGTCAGCCTGAAGCAACACTGGGAATATAAGGTCTCAGACCTTTACTTTTCCAAGATTTGTACCCTCTCGAGTCCCCGGAGTCATTAGTGGCGGCTCTTGATGTATTTTGCAATGGGCGAAGCCCTTTGGCCTAAAGGACTCCTGGGCCAAGACCCAAAATCAGGACTTTGGGGGGGCCGTTGCGGAATCCCTTCGGGCGATTTTATGTTGCGGGAGGACGTAAAGTGACAGAGACTTTACTACCTTGATAGGTAGTCATATACCGGGCTTCACCCAAGAAGTCAGAGATGGATGGTCGGAAAAAGGAGCCTGAACCGCAACAAGAGTTTGGAGATGTCGGTATCTGTGCAGAAGGACCAAGCCACGGTTTAAAGGCCCTGATACTACCAGTTTACTCTGGGGAAAGCGAAACCTGGACGTGTCTATTTCCTTGGAGTCCCCTCTTGATGCCTTTCGTAATAAGTCTTTTTAAAAAGATCATGGGGTACATTTGGACAGGACCATGTGCCCAAACCCGGGGGTTAACCATGGCATGGGACTTTTTTATTGCATAACCCGGGATCACCAACTCAGGGGGCCCCTCAGGTCTTCTTTGTAACAAACCCCCGGGGGGGGGAGGCCCCTGGGACAACCCGGGGTGTCAGGCTTGGGGAGCCGATAAAAACCCGTCTTGAGGAATTAAAAGGGCTTGTGGTGGAAACGAAGGGTGGAGCAGCCCTGTGCCCCCCCCGGCGTTTGCCCCTTGATGATGACGTGATATAATACAACACAAATAATATTTCAAAATAATAATATTTATAATATATATATATATTATATTAATTCATATATAAAATATATTATTATTATTAATATATTAAAATATTATTTTTATATAATTTTGTGATGATATAATCATGCATCATCAAGGGGTAACGCCCCCGGGGGAATGGCTGCACCCCCCCTTGTTTTCCCGCCCCAAGGCCCATCTTTTAATTTCCCCAAAACAGGTTTTTTCGAGCGCCCAAGCCATGACATCCCCGGTTGTCCCAGGGCCTCCCCCACCCAGGGGTTTTGCCCAAAGAGAGAACCTGATGGGCAGCCCGAGTTTGGGATCCCGGATTATGCAAGTAACAGGTCCCAGCCATGGTGTAACCGCCGGTTTTGGCACATGGTCCCGTCAAAATGACCCCCTGATCTTTTAAAGAGGGGCTTATTACGAAAGGGTCAAGAGGAGGGCTCCAAAGGGAAATAGACAGCGTCCAGGTTTTTGCTTCCACAGAGAAAACTGGTAGTATCAAGGCCTTTAAGAAACCCCTGGGTTGGCCTTTTGCACAATACCGACATCCCAAATGCTCTTGTTGATCGAGTTCATGGCTCCTGTTTCCAGACCAGCCATCGCTGACTTTTTGGTTGAAGCCCAGGTAATGGATACGCTATAAAGTATGTAAAGCTCTCTGTCACTTTACTGCCTCGCCGAAAGCAGAAACGACCCAAGGATTCCGCTAACAGGGCCCCCCAAAATCCTGAATTTGGTCGGACCCGGAGTCC
>NW_023650942.1:0-5803 GCF_015228065.2 Penaeus monodon | reverse complement strand
TTTCATTATTATTATCAATATTTTTGTTATTATCTTTATTATTATTATTTTTATATTATTATTTTTATTATTATTTTATTATTATTTTTATTATTTTTATTATTATTATTATTTATGATATATGTATTACTAATTATTATATTATTGCCAAAATATTATTATAACTGAATAATAACAATAACAGTAATAATAAGCATAAAAATAATAATACTAATCGGTATAATACTGTTATTAATATTATTATTGTTATTATTATCATTATTATTCTTTTACTAGTAGTAAAATTGCAAAAATAATTATTATAACAGTAATAATTACAGTAATAACGATGTTATTAAAATAATGATCTAAATAATTATTATAAAAACGTTATTATGTTATTATTATTGTTATTACTATTATTATGTAGTTGTTATTAGTATAGTTGTAGAAACTAAAATTTATAACTGCAATAATTGCAATAATAATGATAATAATTGCAATAATGATGATAATAATTGCAATAATGATGATAATGATGATGATAATGAGATAATGATGATAATGATGAGAGAAACGATAATAATGATGATAATCATGATAATAATGATGATAATAACAGAATTGTGTCCATTATATAATCAAAAACAGTAAAAGAAAAAAACCCCAAAAGTCGAAAAAAGCGCAAAACTAGCGAAATATAGCCTTTTGAGAGTATACTCCAAAATGACGTTTTTCCATTCATTGATGATTTGGCAATTATTAGGGTAATAATGATAATAATTACCAGAATTCTATTAATCATGACTATAATGATGATAAAAGTGAGAATAAAGAGAATTTGGATAACATTTGATGATTTTAATATAGACTATTATCATATTATTATCAATATTATGTTATTATCAATTATTATTATATATTATTATATTATTATATTATTATATTATATTATTATTATTATTATTATTATTATTATTATTTATTATTATTATATTATTATTATTATTATTATTATTATTACTTTAATATTAGTATTATTGCCAAAATATATATATAAGTAATAATAACAATAACAGTAATAATAAGCATAATAATAATAATACTAATCGGTATAATACTGTTATAATATATTATTGTTATTATTATCATTATTATTCTTTTACTAGTAGATATAATTGCAAAAATAATTATTATAACAGTAAATAATTCGAATAACGATGTTAATTAAAATAATGATCTAAATAATTATTATAAAAACGTTATTATGTATATTATTGTTATTACTATATTATGTAGTTGTTATTAGTATAGTTGTAGAATATATATTATAACTGCAATATTGCAATAATGATGATAATAATTGCAATAATGATGATAATGATGATGATAATGATGATAATGATATAATGATGATGATAACGATAATAATGATGATAATCATGATAATAATGATGATAATAACAACAATTGTGTCCATATATAATCAAAAACAGTAAAAGAAAAAAAAATCCAAACAAGTCGAAAAAGCGCAAAATCTAGCGAAATATAGCCTTTTAGAGTATACTCCAAAATGACGGTTTTCCATTCATTTGATGATGTTTGGCAATTATTAGGGATAATGATAATAATTACAGAATTCTATTAATCATGGACATAATGATGATTAAAAGGGAGAACTAAGAGAATTTGGATAAACATGTGATGATTTGAATATATTACTATTATCATTAGTATATCAATCTTATTGTTATTATTCATTATTATATTATTATTATTATTATTATTAATTATTATTATTATATTATTATTATTAATTATTATTTATTATTATTATTATTATTATTATTACTTTAATTTATTAGATTATTGCCAAAATATATATATAACTGTAATAATAACCCCCAAATAAACCCCCAGTTAATAATAAGCATAATAATAATTAATACTAATCGGTATAATACTGGTATTATATTATTATTGTTATTATTATCATTATTATTCTTTTTACTATTAGTAATAAATTGCAAAATGTAATTATTATAACGTAATAATTACAGTAATAACGATGTTAATTAAAATATTGATCTAAATAAATTATTATAAAAAACGTTTATTATTGTATTATTAGTGTTGTTACTATTCATTATTGTATTTGTATTAGTATAGGTGTAGAAACATATATTATAACTGCGCAATAATTGCAATAATAATGAAATAATTGCAATAATGATGAAATAATTGTCCAATAATGATGATAATGATGAGGATAATGATGATATGAGGATATATGATGATGAAACGATAAAAAAACATTATAAATATAAATACAACATTAATAAAAAAAATACATATAATAAAGAAAAACAAAAATAAATAATAATAAAATAAAATAAAAATTAAAAATAATAAAAAATATATAAATATACTAAAATAATATAAAAAATAAAATAAATAAAAAATATAATAAAATCAAAAAAAAAATATAATAAAATTCAATATATAAAATAATTAAATAATGTTCGTTTTATTACGAGGCTGGTTCTCCATGAGATAACATGATAATAATGATGATAATAACAGGAATTGTGTCCATATATAATCAAAAACAGGTAAAAGAAAAAAAATCCCAAAAAGTCGAAAAAGCGGGCAAATCTAGCGAAAATATAGCCTTTTGAGAGTATACTCCAAAAGACGTTTTTTCCTGCATTTGATGATTTTGCAATTATTTATGGGTAATAATGAAATAATTACCAGAATTCGATTAATCTGACTATAAGATGATAAAGTGAGGAATTAAAGAGAATTGGATAACATTTGATGATTTTTAATATATTACTATTACATTATTATTATCAATATTATTGTTTTATCATATTATTATTATTATGAGATTATTAGTATTATTATTTTTATTATTATCTTATTATATGAGTTATTATAGTAGTAGTATCATTATTATCCATATTATCATTATTATATTGATTATTATTATTATTATTATTATATTATTATTATTATTATTATATACTTATTATTACTTTAATTTTAGTATTATTGCCAAAATTATATTATAAACTGTATATAACAATAAAACAGTATAATAAGCATAAATAAAATAATACCTAATCTGGAATAATACTGTTATTAATATTATTATTGTTATTATTATCATTATTTATCTTTTACTAGTGTAAATTGCAAAAATAATTATATAACAGTAATAATTACAGTAAGAACGATGTTAATTAAAATAATGATCTAAAGAATTATTATATAAAAAACTTATTATTGTTATTATTATTGTTATTACTATATTATGTAGTGTTATTGTATAGTTTAGAACCATATATTATAACCGCAATACTTGGCAATAATAAATGATTCAATAATGCCAATAATGATGATAATAATTGCAATAATGATGATAATGATGATGATAATGATGATAATGATGATAATGATGGATGATAACGATAATAATGTATGATAATCATGAAATAATGATGATAATAACAGAATTGGGTGTTCCATATATATCAAAAAAGGGTAAAGAAAAAAACATCCCAAAAGTCGAAAAAGCGGCAAAACTAGCGAAATTATAGCCTTTTGAGCGTATACTCCAAAATGAGTTTTTCCATTCATTGATGATTTTGGAATTATTAGGGTAATAATGATAAAATTACAGAATTCTATTAATCATGACTATAATGAGGATAAAAGTGAGAATAAAGAGAATTTGGATAACATTTGATGATTTTTAATATTATACTATTATCCATTATTATATCACTATTATTGTTATTATCATTACTTATTATTATTATTATTATTATAGGATTATTTATTATTATTAGATTATTATTATATTATTATATTATTATTATATTATTATTGTTATTATTATCATTATTATTCATTTTTATATTAGTATATTGCAAAAATAATATTATAACGTAATAATACAATAATAACGATGTTATAAAATAATGATCTAAATAATTATTATAAAAACTTTATTTTTGTTATTATTATTGTTATTACAAATTATATTGTAGTTGTTATTAGTATAGTTGAGAATATATATTATAACTGCAATAATTGAATAATAATGTAATAATTGCAATAATGATGATAATAATTGCAATAAATGATGATAATGATGATTAATGATGATAATGATGATAATGATATGATAACGATAATAAATGATGTTAATACATGATAATAATGATGTAATAATAGGAATTGTGTCATATATAATCAAAAACAGTAAAGAAAAAAATCCCATAAGTCGAAAAGGCAAAATCTAGCGAAATATAGCTTTTGAGAGTATACTCCAAATGACGTTTTTCCATTCATTGAATTTTTGCGAATATTTAGGTAATTAATATACTATATTACAGAATTCTATAATCATGATATAATGATGATAAAATGAGAATAAGAGAATTGGATAAATTGATGATTTTTAATATTAATATTATCATTATTATATCAATTATGTTATATCATATATTATTAATATTATTATTATTATTATTATATTATATATTATTATTATATAATTATTCATATATATTATCAAAGTATTATATATATTTTAATAATATTAATTATTATTATTATTTATTTTTATTATTAGATACTTTAATTATTAGTATTATTGCCAAAATTATATTATAACTGTAATAATAACAATAACATATAATAAGCTATAATAAATAAATCGGTAATATATGTTATTAATATTATTATTGTTATTATTATCATATTATTCTTTATAGTTATAATTGCAAAAATATTATTATACAGTAATAATTACATTAATAATTTATTTTATTTTTTTTAAAATATATTAATATTATTATAAAAAGTATTATTGTTATTATTATTTATTTACTATTATTATTGTAGTTTTTATTAGTATAGTATGTAGAAAATATATTATAACTGCAATAATTGCAAAATAATGATAATAATTGCAATAATGATGATAATAATTGCAATAATGATGATAATGATGATTAATGATTGTAATGATATAATGATGTGATAACGATAATAAGATGATAATATGATAATAATGATGATAATAAACAGGAATTGTCATATATAACAAAACAGGTAAAAGAAAAAAATCCCAAAGTCGATAAAAGCGCAAAATTAGCGTAAATATAGCTTTGAGAGTATACTCCAAAATGACAGTTTTCATTCATTGATATTTGGAAATTTATTAGGTAATAATGATAATAATAAGAATTCGTATTAATCATGACATAATGATGATAAAAGTGAGAATAAGAGAATTGGAATAAATTGATGATTTTTAATATTTTCATACATTATTATCAAAATTTTTAAATCAAATTATTATTAGTAAATATTTATTATATATTAGTTATTATAGTATTATTAATTATTATTATTATTATTATTATCATTATTAATATTATATAATGATTATATTATAATTAATTATATATTATTATTTTATTATTATATTATTATTATTATCTTTAATTTTTAGTATTATTCAAAATATATTATTATAACTGTAATATAACTATAAAGTAATAATAAGCATATAATAATAATACTATCGGTATAATTATTATTAATTATATTGTTATATTATAATATTATTTTTTTTACTATATTTTAATTAAAATTATTTTATAAATAATAATTTAATAATTAAATTAATTAATAATAATACCCAAATAATTTTATAAAAAACTAATTAAAATATAAGTATTTTTAAAAAATTTTTTGTTATTTATTTTTTAAATTTTATATATTAAAATAAAAAATTTTTAAAAAA
>NW_023650941.1:0-5803 GCF_015228065.2 Penaeus monodon | reverse complement strand
ATTATATTAAAAATTTAATTATTTTCATTATTGATATGATTGTTATAATTATTTTCATTATTATTTAATTGAATGTGAAGGTGTACTTTATGTGTGTGTGTGAGTGTGTGTGTGTGTGAGTGTGTGTGTGTGTGTGAGTGTGTGTGTGAGTGAGTGTGTGTGTGTGTGTGTGTGTGTGTGTGTGTGTGTGTGTGTGTGTGTGTGGTCTGAGTTCAGTTCATCCACCCGTCACTCTATTCTCTCCTCTCTATCCTGTCTCCTCTTTCCTTCCTCTCTCCTGATCGCCGTGTTTGACCTACGGTTCAAAGTAATCATTTCCATCATTTCCGTGTGCATTGATGCGTATTTTTCTTCTTCTTTTTCCTCTTCTTCGTCTTCTTTTTTCTTTTTTTTTCATCGTCTTCGTCTTCTTTTCTTCTTCTTTTTCTGCTTCTTCTTCTTCTGCTTCTTCTTCTTCTTCTTCTGCTTCTTCTTCTTCTTCTTCTTCTTCTTCTTCTCCTTCTCCTTCTCCTCCTTCAAGGTACGTAGAACGAGTGTTTCCTTAGCTAATTTCTTTGTATATTCTCTCCTCTTTTTGATTGTTTTTTATTCTCTCTCTCTGCTTTCATCTCTTTCTTCTCTCTCTCTTCCCTTCCATTTCTCCTCTCCTCTATTCTCACAACTCTTTCTTCTCTCCTCTCCTTTCCTCTTCTCTTCTCGCCTTTCTTCTCTCCTCTCCTTTCTGTACCTCTCCACTATCTCCTTTCCTTTCTTCATTTTCCTCTCGTTCCGTCTTCTCACCTATCTCTCTCTTCTCGTCCCTTATCTCTTCATTTTCTGTTTATCTTCTTGTTTCTGTTTCTTTTGTCCCTTGCTCTTCTCTTTCTCCTCTCTTCTCTTTCTCCTCTCTTCCTCTTCTCTTTCTCCTCTCTTCCTCTTCTCTTTCTCTCCTCTCTTCCTCTTCTCTTTCTCTCCTCTCTTCCTCTTCTCTTTCTCTCTCTTCCTCTTCTCTTTCTCCTCTCATCCTCTTCTCTTTCTCCTCTCTCTTCCTCTTCTCTTTCTCCTCCTCTTCTCTTTCTCTTTCTCCTTCTCTTCTCCTTCTCCTCCTTCCTCCTCCTCTTTCTCCTCTCTCCTCCTCTTTTCTTCCCCTCTCTCTCCTGCTCTTCTTTTCCTTGATTTTCTCCTTTCCTTCTCCTCCCTTTTTTTTGCCCATCCCCCTCCCCCCTCCTCATTTCTTTGCCCACCTCCCCCTCCTCCTTTTCTATGTCCTCTCCCCTGATTTCCCCTCCTCCTCCTTTTTTCTTTCTCCCCCCCTCCCCCTTTTTTTTTCTTCTCCATCCTCCTCCTCCTCTTTTCTTTCTCCATCCTCCTCCTCCTCCTCTTTTCTTTGTCCATCCTCCTCCTCCTCCTCTTTTCTATGTCCTCTCTCCTGCTCCTCCTCTCTCTTTTCTCCATCCTCCTCTCCTCCTCCTCCTCGCGTCCGCCGTTTTCACCCTCGCGATAAACATTTCCCAAATTTCGTGTTCTCGCCACATTTTTCTCGGTCACTGCTGGGCTCTTTGCCGGGGCGGTTGACGTTGCGTCTGCGTTTGTCGCCTTTTTTCCCACGGATTCACATCGGTGTTGTTTTTCAACTTGACTTTTTTTTTTACTTTTTTTCTTTGTTTTTATTTTTTCTGTTTTGATTATGCTTTGATTTGTCTTTTTTTTTCGTTTGCGTTTCTTGTCTGTTTCATTTTCTTTTTTATGTATTTTTTTTTATCTTATGTTTAAGTTAGACTATCTGCTATTTCCCCTTTCTCTCCCCCCCCCTCCCTCCCCCCCTCCCTCTCTTTCCTCTCTCTCTCCCCTTGCCTCCCCCTCCCCCCTCCCCCTCCCCCTCCCTCCTCCCTCCCTCGCTCTTCCCACCCTCCCCCACCCTCCCCCTCCCTCCCCCACCCTCCCCCCACCCCCCCCACCTCCCCTTCCCTCCAGTCCTACCATTCGAGCGTGTGACTTCCTGCCTCGAGTGCCGGAAGCCCTTTCACGTGCAGCTTCCCGGGGCGCCAGCGAAGCCCTCCCTCGCTCGCGACCTTCTGGAGGCGGGCAGGTCGGCCTGGCAGGTTAAATAGGCACCTGTGACGCCCCTCCTCAAGGCACCGAATCCCTCGATCTGGACCGCCTCGCTGTTGTTGTTGTTGTTTTTCCTAAGACCGAGCCATTAATGATAATCCAAATAATTTCCGGGATTACGAGTCTATTTCGCCTGTTTGACAGCTTTATGGCGGTTCGTCCGACGGTGATGTAGTGGTCGTGATTGGGCAGGCGCGGGAATCTGCCACATCCTGGAGGCGATAAATCAGGCTCTGAGTAATGGACGGGCATCAGTCTCGTCTTCGCCGCCGCGTCCTCCTCGCCTGCATCGCGTAATTTGACGTTTTCGCGGTAATAAAGGAGAGCCGAAGGCGAGTGAGGATTAGCCGCAGAGTGGCCGTCGTGCGTCGCCTCGTTTTCTATGGGTCGCTTCCCGTTTTCTTTTTATGTGGTGGAGGTGAGGTGATTAATTTATGTTTTGTTTTTTGTTTTTGGGAAGGGCTTTTGTTTCGTTTTTTTTTCTGTTTAATGATTCTATTTATGAAAGTGAATGATGTTTACGTTTGGAAGAGAGATTGCATATTTTATAAGCCTGTTTTGAGACCGGTTAGGAATATGCTAAGCACTGCATGTAATTCCAACCACACCAGCCCTTGCCCACCTCTACCTCAGCCGTTAACTACACTTCCCCACCCCCCCTAACATACCATCAACCCCCCCCAACCACCTTCAACCCACCCCAATCCACCCTCAACAGATATCCAACCTACCCTCAACCCACCCCGACCCACCCTCAGTCAACCAAACCCATCCCCCAACCCACCCCTTCACTTCCACCCATCCCAACCACCCTCAACCCACCTTCAACCCATCCCCAACCCCCTAACCCTAACCCCACCTTTAAAACCCATCCCCAAAACCCACACTCAACCACCTCAACCAATCCCAACCCACCCTCAACCCACTCAACTTGCCCCACTGACCTGCCTTTTGACTCGACCCCGACGCTCGTCTATTAAGAGACAGTTACCACAGGAGGGAGGGAGGGAGGAAGGAAGGAGAGAGGGAGGTGGGGAGGTAAGGGGAGAGGGAGGGAGGAAGGAAGGAGAGAGGAGGCGGAGTGAAGGGACAGAGGGAGCGGAGGGGGAAGGAGAGAGGGAGGGAAGGAGAAGGAGGGAGGGGGGGAGGAGGGAAGGAGGAGGGAGGGAGGGAGAAGGAGGGAGGGAGGGAGGAAGGAGGGGGGAGGGAGGGGGGAAGGAGAGGGGAGGGAGGGAGAAGGGGGGGGGAGGGAGGAAGCAAGGAGAGAGGGAGGGAGGGGGGAAGGAGAGAGGGAGGGAGGGAGGGGAGGGGGGAAAGGGAAGGGAGAGAGGGGGGAGGAGGAAGGGAAAGAGGGAGGAAGGAGGGGGAGGGAGGGAGGAAAAAGGGAGAGAGGGAGGAGGGGGGAAGGAGAGAGGGAGGGGGGGGGAGAAGGAGGGAGGGAGGGGGGGAAGGGAAAGGAGAGAGGGGGGGAGGAGGGGGGGGAGGGAAAAGGGAGGGAGGGAGGGAGGAAGGAAGGAGAGGGAAAGGAGAGAGGGAGGGAGGAGGGAGGGGGGAGGGAAGGAGAGGGGGGAGGGGGGAAGGAGGGAGGAGGGGTGGGGGAAGGGAAAGGAGGGGAGGGAGATGGGGGGAGGAAAGGGAGAGGGAGGGGGGGAGGAAGGAGGGGGGAAAGAGGGGGAGGGAGGAGGGAAGGGAGAGGGGGGGGGGGGGAAGGAGAGAGGGAGGGAGGAGGGGAAGAAGGAGAGAAGGAAGGAGAGAGGGAGGGAGGGAGAGAAGGAAGGAGAGAGAGAAGGATGGAGAGAGGGAGGTAGGGAGAAGGAGAGAGGGAGGGAGGGAGAAGGAGGGAAGAAGAGAGGGAGGGAGAAGGAGGGGAGAGAGGGAGGGAGGTAGAAGGAGAGAGAGAGAAAGAGAGAAGGAAAAGAAGCGGAGGAGGGAAAGGGAGAGCCAGAGTGACCGAGCTAGCTAGCAAGCGATCGGGCGACAGAAACAAAGGAGTGAAAGAGAGAGAGAGAGAGAGGAAGAGAGGAAAACGCGAAAAGGGGTATTGAACTCACTCTTCAGCCATCCCCCTCTCTCCTCCTCCCAATCTCGAAGCCGTGGGTCACCTCAGGTCAGTAATCTCAGAGGGTCAAGAGAAAAATTTGGGTTTATATTGAAAGGGGAAATTCACGCCGGTCAAGGGGGGGTCACCCTTGAATGACACAGGTAGATTTTTTTTTTATTATTATTATTATCTATCTATTTATTTATTTGTTTTTATTTATTTATATTTATTTATTCTTATTCATTTTTATTTATTTTTTTTTATTTTTTTGTTTGTTTGTTTTTTTTACTTGTTTATTTGTTTTATTGGTTTGTCCCTTTAATGGGAAATTATGGGATTTTTTTTAGATTTTTATCTATTGTTTATTTATTTATTTATTTATTTATCTATTTGTTTTTTATTAAATTATTTATCTTTTTTTTTTTTATTTATTTTTTTTATTTTTTTGATTTGTTTTTTTTGTTGTTTATATTGGTTGTTGAAGAAAAAGCTAGATGGATTTTTTTAGATTTTTATTTATTATTTAAATTAATTCATTTATTTTTTGTATTTATTTTGTTTTTAAGTTGTATATAATGTAAGGCGATATCACAAGGATTGTAATAGAACTTATGTAATAAATCGTCGGTGAATCTTCTGCATTTTTTTTTTTTGGGGGGGGGGGGGCAATATTTCCCCAAATTTGCGACATTGCAAAATTCACAACGTCATTTCAGTTTACGGCACTTTTTCAAAAAATTTCCGGACGTTTTCCAAATCCACCGGCACCATTGCAAAAAAAATATTTGACATTGCTAAAATCACCATACGCCATAGCAAATTCGCCAGTGTCATTGCAAGAAATCAAGAATGCGTTGCAAAAATTCACCGGGCATCGTTGCAAAAATCACCGGACATTTTTGCAAAAAATCAGAGGACATCATTGCAGAATATCACTTACGTCATTGCAAAAGATCACCGAAACAGATTGCAAAAAGGTCGCTGAGAGTCGGATCAGTTTTCCCCTCTCTTTTCCCCTTAATTCGCCGAGGGGTTCAACGAGGACGGTCGACAGAGCCTTCCCTTTCCTCGTTCCACGGTGCCGGCGGGGGGGGGGGGTGGACGAGGAGTGCCGTCGAGTGCCGTCACGCGAGGTTGGCACAATATGTCACGGCTCGAGGAGGAGGAGGAGAAGGAGAAGGAGAAAGAGAAAGAGAAAGAGAAGGAGAACGTGAGTTTGGGGGGAAGGGGAACGTGAGTTAGGAGAAAGGGGAAAAATGGTTTAGGTGAAGGGGAAGTGAGTTTAGGAGAAGGGACGGAGGGTAGGGGGAAGGGAACGGGGGTTTAGGAGAAGGAGAACGTGAGTTCAGGAGAAGGAGAACGTGAGTTCAGGAGAAGGAGAACGTGAGTTCAGGAGAAGGAGAACGTGAGTTCAGGAGAAGGAGAACGTGAGTTCAGGAGAAGGAGGGCTCAGGGCTTCCTCAGGGCGGGGGTATGAGGGGATGGGTAGCGGTAGGAGCGAAGGAGGAAGGAGGAAGAGGGGGGGAGGGGAGGGGGAAGAGATGGGAAAGGGGGGGGGGGGAAAAAAAAAAAAAAGGGGGGGGGGGGGAAAAGGCGAAAGGAAGGGGAGAAAAAGAAGGGAAAAAAGGAAAGATGGGGAGTTTTGGGGTTTTTTTTTTTGGGGAAAATTTA
>NW_023650940.1:0-5804 GCF_015228065.2 Penaeus monodon | reverse complement strand
GTTTTAATAGCAGCCACAAGGACTTCGGATCATATTTTTTCGCTCAGGGTACATGTCAAGCCTGCGTAGGATCCTGGGTCACTGCCCGTACCATTTTACAGGCCCAGGATTGTATCAAGTTGTTCAGGGAGTGAACGGGCCCCTTATTTGCGTCCCTAAGCCGTTCTCGCTTCACGAGGGGCTTAGCTCGCTTCATGAGGCTGGGGTTTAAATGTCGGGCCCCTCGGTACGGACCAACAACCATCCTACAAAATATATATATATAATATAATATATATATGTATATATGCGCACAGAGGACACAATTACATTAGTCTAGCCTAGGTGCAATATATCCTCAATAACGTCTATTGTTGCTAAAATACATCATGCAGTGCGCATCAAATTTGAGCTTCCCATTTTCTTTAAGTTTCAAACCAGCGAGGTGCAGAAGCTTATATATGATTCTTTTATCATCTTCATCAAGGGCAAAACGCCGACGGGGGCGCATGGCCGCATCCATTTTCGCTTCCCAGCCACAAGTATCCCTCGGGGGGAAATCTCCAGGCAGGCCCACTGCCCATCTCTAATTCCTCGCGAACAGTCTCATCGAGCTGCCCAACCCATGATCTCCTGGGTCGTGCACAGGCCTCCCCCCCCAGGGTCGCAGAAAGAAAACCCTGATGGGCAGGGTCACCCACAGGGAAACGAGCTAGGGCCCATAAAACCCTGAGTTGGTGATCCAGATTATGCAAAGAACAGGCCCCATTGCCAGTTTTCACGGTGTAGCCTCCGGTGGACACGTGGTCCTGTTATAAAAGGCACAAGACAAGATCCAAAACACTGGATAGCATCCAGGTTTTTCTTCCATAGAGCAAAAGTGGCCGTACAGTATGCTAAATGCATCAAGAGCCGCCACCAGGGACTCCAAGGACTCGATAGGATCGGCAAAGTAAAGGGTCTGGGGACCTTGATATTCCCTAGTGTTGCTCAACACTGACTTTGGCTAGTAACTCTGCCATTTTTCCATCCATACAGATGTTTAAAAGTGTTGGGGCAAGGGCACAGCTTGTTTCAACCCTGAATTAATAAGGAAAAAATTCGACAGACCCACCACACTTTTTAGCAATTAGTACCAGTATAAAGGCTTGCTATTAGGCCAAAAATCTGGTCGGAATTTCCCCCGATTTCAGGATCTCCATAGCAAAATTTTGAGCACCAAGCCAAACGCCTTCTTTAGGTCCGATGTAGATTTCAAACAACCATGACCAAACTTTCCCACGGCGTTCCACAATTACTCAGAGCGCTAGTATACGGTCTATTATGGACTTGACAGTAAGTAATTTCAGGCTGCTCCGGTCTCTGAGTTTTAGTAGGTGGTTGGGGGATCCATTCAGATGGATGGGCGAGAACTTTGCCTGGTATGCTGAGCAGTGTAATGCCACAGTAGGTGCTACAATCCCACGATCCCTTTCCCCTTCCAGAGAGGGATGACCACGCCTTCAGCAGGTCAGGGAGAATGGTACCAGACTGCCAGATGGCAGTCGGGGACGTAGGCAGGCCCAAAGCCATGGGTTTCACCCCACCTTTTAGCATTTCAGAAGAGATATCCATATCCCTGCATTTTTCCCCACTCTTCAGTTTGTAAATCGCACCCAAAACTCTTTTAGGGTAGGGGGTTTTCCCGGATGGGTGGGTCCGGACGGGTTTTGGGACCCGTGACCCCAAGCTAACTGTTGGGGGAAAAATCGACAGACCCCTCCCCACATTTTACAGATTTTTCAGCCCCAATTAAAAGCTTGTAATTAGGCCAATAATCTGCATGGGAAATTTCCCTGAGTCTCAGGACTCCCATAGAATTCCCGAGCCCCAAAAAAAAAAACCCTTTTGAGGCAATGTGGGTGCAAGAACCCATGACAATCAGACGGTTTTCCCCACAATACTCAGAGCGTAGAAACGGTCTATTAGAATTTGCCAGAAAGTAAATTCAGACTGCTCCGGTCTTGAGCTTCGTAGGTTTTTGCGGACCTTTTCAGATGGAGGGGGCGAAAAATTTGCCTAATCAGGCAGTGAAATGCCACAGTAGGTGCTACAACCCCAACGACCCCTTTTCCCCCTTCCTTTAACAGAGGGGCTACAATCTAACGATCCCCTTTCCCCCTTCCAGAGGGGGAGACCATGCCCCTCAGCAGGTCAGGGGGAATGGTACCAATACCAGATGGCAGTCAGGACGTATGCAGATCCAAGCCATTGGTTTACCCCCCTCCTTTAGCAGTTAGCGAGAATCACAAGCCCCGCAGTTTCCCCCCTCAGCTTGTAAAACGTCTCCTCGTTTGGGTAGGAGGCCATGATGGGTGGGTCCGGCACAGGTATTGGACATCGCTTTCATCCCAAACTAAAAGTTGGAGGGTTTTGTCAGGTTGTCGAGTTTTGTTTAAACAGCAGAGACGCCATGGGGGAACCCCCCGGGCACACCCTCCCCCCTAATCTGTCCAGGTGAAACACCTCAGGGTGGCCCTGGAGGGGAAAGGGAGTTTTGAAGTGGACCGGGAGGGTAACCCAACCGCCTATGGTCAGTGCCCAGAACTGGCACTTGTAAAACCCGAGTTTGGGGGATCCCATCGGTGCTAACAAGAAAGGGTCAATCTCCCTTTGGGCCCCGTACCCATATCGCTGTACCAGCCAGCGCGGTACCCGGAGCCAGAGATCCCATTTTTGGGAATAGCAAAAGGGCCCCGGGAAGGAGGATTCTGGGGTCAGCTCCTAGCCAGGGGACTGACAATCTCTAACCCGCTTGCTACAGCTGGGTACCGCATTGAAGTCGCCCAGAAAAAATGCAAAAAATCGCCGGGGGGAATTGTCTGCCACGAGAGATTGGCTAGAAAACCCCTTTCACATCAAGTTTACATAATCAGTAGGAGCGTTTTCGCAATAAGAGACATGAAACCCAAAAACATGTCAGTTCATTCCATAATACGCCACAACCGGTGTCACCTAACTATTTAGGGCTGAAGCGGTGGAGAGGTATGGCTACACCTGGAGATGGGACTATTTTGCAGCCCGACCAGTAGTAGGTGTACCCACTCATACTGATTGTGTGATACCCGGGGTTTTTCCCTCCCAGAGGGCAGCCCCCCCCAACTCCCCGTCACTTTCCCCGGAAAACTCGCCTGAGGTTTTTAACCCCGGGGGGGGGCTCCGGGTGCATGCCCCCTCTGCCGCCCCCGCCCACGCGTCCCAAATAATGGGGGTCGGCGGGCTGTGGGCCGCCCCTTCCCCCTGTGGGGTCCCAAAGCTTCATATAATGATTACCCCCCCAAATAGGGGCGGATATTGGAAAGTGTAGCCGACAGTTTTTTACGGCGGAAAATGTAAATACCGTTTTTTAACATAAGGCCTTATTTTCCCCCGTCAAAAATGCGTGCTCCACTTTACTAGACTCCGCCCCATTCGTGGGGGCAGAGTCATTAAAACTCCTGCACCTAATTTATAGTGTGACCTTGCGTGCAAAGGGGGGCTCAAATTTAATGCCATCTAGAATATTATTCAGCAACGATGAGGGTATTAATGAGGATTTATTGCACCTGTGCTGACTAAAGTATTGCGTTGGGTGTGTATTATCTATTAATATATAAATAATAGAAGATTACACACACACACAACAACACACACACACACACACACAATCATCATCATCATATTATATCTATATTATATATATATAATAAAATATATATAATTAATTATATAATATATAATATTATATAATTTTATATATAATGTGTGGTGGTGTGTGTGTGATTAATATGATATTTTT
Organism: Penaeus monodon; assembly: GCF_015228065.2. Classification (NCBI taxonomy): domain Eukaryota; kingdom Metazoa; phylum Arthropoda; class Malacostraca; order Decapoda; family Penaeidae; genus Penaeus; species Penaeus monodon. The sequence continues at coordinate 2,008 of NW_023650940.1, read as the reverse complement.
CTTTTTAATTTCCCCAAATTTTTATGAGGGATATGTAATTGAATAAAATAAGATATTTTACATCTGACCATAAAGTGATCCCCGAAAATATCTCTCAATACTTAGGGAAAATGTAAAAATATGTGAACATTTCACTAGATAGTCATGAAAATTATAGGCATCGTACTGAAAATGTTTCTTTTGTAGTGACCCCGACCATCCCGCCCCTGGGGGTCGGATCTGCAAAAATACCCACCCCAAACCCCAGGGGAGACAAATGTTACCTTTTTATTTATTAATATGTTTTTTTGGTTTTTTTAATTTTTTTTTGGTTTTTATGAACCTCACTTTTAAAACGAAAATTAACCTTTTTCTTTGCAAAATTCATTTTTAAGCAGCCTTTTATTTTTGGCCAAGTTAATTTGCGTAAATTTTATTTTTTTTTTATTCTGGTTTTTAAATTTTCCAAAAGGGGGGTTTAAGGGTTTTTATATTTTTGATTTTCAATACGCAGTTTTTTAAAAAGAGGGCTGTTACCCCATCTAGGGAGGGGGGAAATACTTCGTTCGTTCCCGGGGCATTTATGGCCCATTAACGGAATCCTTGCTGGGGGTTTTTTTATATATAGCGGGGGGGGGGGGGCGAAAAAAAAAAAAAAAAAAAAAAAACACTCGTTTTGAGATTTTGCATATCGGCCCTTTTTATAACGCAGTAAAACAAACTAATAAGTCTTGTGCCACAAGAGCTACCCGGGGCCGGGGGCCTTGTCTCGTTTTGACATGTTTTTCCCCTGGTTTTTTAAAGAAACCCAAAGTAAAGTAAAGTAAATCCTGTAAATTAAGTCATATAGTGCTTTGCCAGACCTTTAGTGCTTTTTTTTTGCAGGGACAGAGGTACAGAGGCGTAGTCAGCATCCCACCCAGACCCCCAGCTTTTCTAACCAGGTAGCCCTTGGGGCTTGACCCCTGGGTAGGGAGGCCCCGTAGTCTGGGGGGTCCTTGGGGCACTTATTTTTTTTTTAATTTTTTTCCTTTAAGTGATTCCTGGCTTGCCCAGTTCCCCGGAACCCCCGTATTCGTTGGGGGGTGGGATCGACTTACCGTCCTTCACCCAGGCAAGTTCGCGGGAGGGAAGGCCTACATAAAATCGATCCCTCTGGGTACGGAGAACGCAACCCGGGGGGGGAGAGGACGAAAAAGATTTTCTTCTTTGATTGTGTTTGGGGATACCAAAATTTTAAAAGTCTTTTTCCCTTTAGGAAAAAATTTTTAAGCAAAGGGGGCGGATTTTCCATACCCCGGATGAATGATACCCCCGGGCCTCAAGGGGGAGGGGCGACCATGACCATTCTAAGACAAATTTGACCCTGAACAATGAAAACCCCCACTAAGAAAACCTGAAGACCACTTTTTAAAATCCCCACCCAGAAGAAGGTTTCCCAAGTAAAAGTGGAATGAAAACAAACGCTTTTGAAGTGAAAACCCCCTTTTCATCAAAAAGGTCCTGATGGTCAATGGACGGCAATTTTGATTTTGTCAAAAAAATTGGAGATGGAAGCCTCCCTTTTAAAGATAAAAAACCCCAGATTAAGGATTTTACTTAGCTGACGCAAATTTATGATCTTCGGTTAAAATAACTATTCCTATTGGCCCAAATACCGTAAGGTAGTAATTTCACAGGGGTTTGAGGACGATGAAGAAAGAAAAAATTTTTGAGAGCATGAAGGACCCAAGAGGGGGACGTCATTTTATGAAAGAAGGAGGAAATGGCGAACGAAAAGGGGTTTGTTTTTTTTCCTTATTTTTAAAAAATCCCAGAGTATTCAACACGGTTTTGAAAGTGTTCGAGTAAGACCTTTGTCCAATGCCAATGCATGTAATAGATGACAAAAATTGGAACCACCTCATTTAAAATGTATGATAAAGACTCGAGTAAATTTGTTTGCCGTAAAGTGGAAGCCATGAACCATCAAGTACTAGCCAGATTTTCCAAAGTGCTAAATGGGAGGCCCCATCAGGGTTCAGGGATT
>NW_023650939.1:0-5804 GCF_015228065.2 Penaeus monodon | reverse complement strand
GGGTTAAAAAAGGTTTTTTTAAACTTCTTTATTTTTTTTTAACTTAAAAGAGTTGACACCACAAAAGTATACGAAATGAGCATGTTATACTGGTTATATTTTTTGGGTCGCGGTCAGGTAGCTTGCCGGAGGGAGGCGAGGGCTATGACCTTACCGCGCTGGTCGCGGGGCGACGGACTCTCCGGGGCCCTAGGTCATTCCCGGTATAAGTAGTGGACCGTTCCAGTGGAGGAGCGATAGCAGCAGCGGCAGGAAGCATAGGGGGGAGCGAGGTGAAGTAACTGGCTCCGTCTGCTACACTGATCCTCCACTTACAGAGAGAGAGAGAGAGAGAGAGAGAAGAGAGAGATGGAGAGGAGAGAGAGAGAGAGAGGGAGAGAGAGAGAGAGAGAGAGAGAGAGAGAGAGAGAGAGGGGTGAGATAGAAAATCTGTAATGAGGGCCACCATATTCCTCCCTCGGCTTCTGTTCAACGGAATCACCACAATTATCATAAGAGTTTCTGGCAGGCCGTAGAAAGAATTTCCGCCATGTTTGCCAACCCGTGAAGGAAAGGCAATATATATTCAATTTCCCCAAGGGAAAATTTAGATTCGATTCCTCTATCCCTCTCTTTTGTCTCTGTGCCGGCGGTGGTGGGAGTATCTATGTATGTGTGCGTGATAAGTGTATGTGTGTGTGTGTGTGTGTGTGTGATAAAGGTATGTGTGTGTATGTGTGTGTATGTGTTTATGTGTGTGTGTGTATCATTTATTTATAATAAAATCTATTGAAATCACTCATTCATTTATCCATAGCAGTTTTTTTTCTTTCTTTATTTATTTATTTATTTATTGTTTCCACGAATTTATCAAACATTTGAAAGCATCGATTTCTACAGGTAAGTGGGTGCAAGTCATACAGAAATACTTTTATTAAGAGCCTAAGGACACAGTGCAAATACTGGAACTAATATTTATATTGAACGAGATATAGAAGTAGTTATAGAAGACTGAATACAGTCAGAGCTCCTCAAGGGGGTTTAGATTATTAATAGGGCTAAAATGCACCTTTTTTAAAAGGAATTAAATATGATAATCATCTTCGGATAAGAGAGGGGAACGAGATAGAGAGATGAGAGAGGGGACAGGGAGGGAGAGAGAAGAGAGAAGAGAGAGTGGAGAAGAGAGAGAGGACAAGAGTGAGAGGAGAGTCGAAAAGAAAATAGATATTACTTTAACAGAATTCGCAAGCAATCGAACACGAGTCACACAATGAACTTTGAAAATCACAACAACTTTGCAATATAGCATGCTCTTCGGTGACATCCATGCAAAGGGGGAAACTTGCAACTTGAGTTGACATTAGAGACGTTCCCATAAACTGTCCGAAGTTGCACCTGGAAATTATGCATGTACTGTGCTTGGAATAAATAAATAATAGTTCTAGTTCTTTTCTATTATTCTTGTTATTAATGTTGTTGTTATTAGTACTGTTGTTATTAGTATTATTATAGTGTTGATACTACTTTATTTATATTATTGCTATTAGTATTAACATTATCATTATTATTTTTTATTAATTATTTGTATTACTATTCTTTAATAATCTTTAACATTATCATTATCATTGTCATTATCATTATCATTCTTGTTGTTGCAAATGATAATGGTAATAATATAATGATGATAATTATAATAATAATGATCATGATAATGATAATAATAACAAGGAGCATAACAGTAATGAACATAATGATGATGATCATTAATATGATAACCATAATAGTGATAATAATCATAATAATAATCACTATAACAAAAATAGGCATAACAATAATGATCAGAATAACGACAATCATAAAAATGGTCATAATGATGATGATTATATATATATATATATATATATATATATATATATATATATATATATATATATATATATATATATATATATATATATATATATGTATCTTCTTCTTTTAACGGTAGGTTCATGTCTGAGCCGCCGTGATCACAGCATGATACTTAATTGTAGTTTTCATGTTGTGATGCTCTTGGAGTGAGTACTTGGTAAGGTCCCCAGTTCCTTTCCACGGAGAGTGCCGGTGTTACCTTTTTAGGTAATCACTCTCTCTATTCTATCCGGGCTTGGGACCAGCACCGACTTGGGCTGGCTTGGCCACCTAGTGGCTAGGTAGGCAATCGAGGTGAAGTTCCTTACCCAAGGGAACAACGCGCCGGCCGGTGACTCGAACCCTCGAACTCAGATTGCCGTCGTGACAGTCTTGAGTCCGACGCTCTAACCATTCGGCCACCGCGGCCCCATATATATGTATATGTACATATATATAAATATATATATATATATATCTATATATATTATATATATATATTATATATTTATTATTCATTTATTTATTTATATGTATATATATATGCATACACCCACCCACACACACACACACACACACACACACACACAACACACACACACACACACACACACACACACACACACACACACACACACACACACACACACATATATATATAATAAATATAATATAATATATATATATAATATATATATGATATGAAATTACATATATACATATAATACAATATTTACATACTACACAACCCCACCACCACACACACACAACCACACACCACACAACACCACACAACACACCACAAACCCCACACACACATCTTTTCTAGCCATAAAAACAGCAACAACTGAAGTAGGTATTTCGACCCCCGGAGCTGAAATTTTCATTTTTGAGGCTCGCTTGAACAGTAGCGGGGGGGCATCCTTAATGGGTTTAGAAATATCTCATGGATCTTATAAATAGGGGTCTTTTTCTTGCAGTGCCGATTCTTTCTCTAGAAATTAATAGGTTAGATAAATGAATAGATGGAATATAGTTTTATGGAGCTCAAAACAATAGAAAAATGCAGAAATAAAAAAGTGAATAAGAACAATAAAAGATGAACAAATCAATGAAGAATAAATAAACAAATTAAATACAACATAATACATACATACATACATAAATACATACATACATAATACATACAATATATATATTTTAATATATATATATAAAATAATATATATATTATATATATTACATATATATAGTGAGATTGATCGAACCAGTAACTTTGTAATTTCTTTCTAAAGTCTTGTAATGACGGAACAAAATCTGATTTGATATAAAATGAACCCCGATATCCTGAAATTTGATTTTTCTAATTTTTGGGAAAAAATATCAGTTTTATGGCAAGAGGGTCCCAAGTTACGTCTTAGTTTGTGTGGGGGTTTTCCGTGTTCCCAGAAAAGCAGAGTGGTTTTATGTGTATACATTATATAGATGGGTAACACACATGGTATAAGGAAAAAAATATAAAAAAAAAATTTTTCATAATATAAAAATATATATATATAAAAAAGGGGAATTAAAAATTAAATTTATAGATAAATAAATATATAATAAATAATTTTAAGAAAATGAAATATAAATATAGGATATATATATATAGAAAAAAATTTATATATAAAAGTAATAACATAGATAATAAAAAATAGAAATATATAATATATATATATATTATAAATAATATATATATATATATAAAATATATATATTATATATAATATATTATATATATATTTTTATATGTATATATACTATATAATTATTATATATATTATATTATATAAATTAATTATATATATATATTAATACATATAACACAGGTGTATACACACATCTATATAATTGTTACACATGAAAAACCCATCTGCTTTTCGGGGAAACACAGGGAACACCCCCACACAACAAAGACGTAATTGGCACCTCTTGCCATAAAATCATGATATTTTTTCCCAAAGTTAGAAAGAATGCAAATTTCAGGAATCGGCTTCTTTTATATGAAAATACAGATTTTGTATCGCGTCATTACAAGACTTTAGAAAGAAATTACAAAGTTACTGGTTCGATCAATCTCACTATATAATGTATATATATATATATATTATATATATATAAAATATATATATATATCTATATATATATGTATGTTGTATTTTATGTATGTATGTATGTATGTATGTATGTATGTATGTATGAGTATTTTGTTTATTTATCATTCATTGATTTTTTCCCATCTTTTTATTGTTCTATATTCATTATTTATTTCTGCATTTATCTAATTGTCTTTAGCTACCTATAAAGCTATATTCCGATCTATTATTTATCTAACTCTAATTAATTTCTAGGAGAACAGAAGGTCGGCACGCAAGGAAAACGACTCTTTATAAAGATCCAGAGATATTTCTAAGCCCATTAAGGATGCACCCCCCAGCTATCTGGGTTTAACCTGCGAGCCTCAAAGATGAAAATTTCAGCTCCGGGAAGTCGAAATACCCACTTCAGTTTTTGCGTTTTTATGGCACGAAAAAAATTGTGTGTGTGTGTGTGGGTGTGTGTGTGTGGGGTGTGTGTGTGTGTGTGTGTGGTGTGTGTTGGTGTGTGTGTGGTTGTGTGTATGTATGTAAGTATATGTATGTATATGTATATATGTTATACATAACATATATATATATTAATATATATTATATATATATTATATATTATATATATATATGTGTGTGTGTGTGTGTGTGTGTGTGTGTGTGTGTGTGTGTGTGTGTGTGTGTGTGTGTGTGTGTGTGTGTGTGTGTGTGTGTGTGTGTGTGTGGGTGGGTGTATGCTATATATATACATATAAATAAATAAATGAATAAATAAATATATATATATATATATTATATATATATTAAAATATATATTATTATATATATGTACATATACTATATATGGGGCCCCCGGTGGCCGAATGGTTAGAGCGTCGGACTCAAGACGTCACGACGGCAATCTGAGTTCGGGGTTCGAGTCACCGGCCGGCCGCGTTGTTCCCTTGGGTAAGGAACTTCACCTCGATTGCCTACCTAGCCACTAGGTGGCCAAGCCAGCCCAAGTCGGTGCTGGTCCCAAGCCCGGATAGAATAGAGAGAGTGATTACCTTTAAAAAGGTAACACCGGCACTCTCCCTGGAAAGGAACTGGGGACCTTACCAAGTACTCACTCCAAGAGCATCACAACATGAAAACTACAATTAAGTATCATGCTGGATCACGGCGGCTCAGACATGAACCTACCGTTAAAAGAAGAAGATACATATATATATATTTTAAAATATATATTTATATATATATATATATATATATATATATTAAAATAATATATATATATCTATATATATATAATCATCATCATTATGACCATTTTTATGATTGTCGTTATTCTGATCATTATTGTTATGCCTATTTTTGTTATAGTGATTATTATTATGATTATTATCACTATTATGGTTATCATATTAATGATCATCATCATTATGTTCATTACTGTTATGCTCCTTGTTATTATTATCATTATCATGATCATTATTATTATAATTATCATCATTATATTATTACCATTATCATTTGCAACAACAAGAATGATAATGATAATGACAATGATAATGATAATGTTAAAGATTATTAAAGAATAGTAATACAAATAATTAATAAAAAATAATAATGATAATGTTAATACTAATAGCAATAATTTTAAATAAAGGAGTATCAACACTATAAAATACTAATAACAACAGTACTAATAACAACAACATTAATAACAAGAATAAAAAAAAGAACTAAACTATTATTTATTTATTCCAAGCACAGTACATGCATAATTTCCAGGTGCAACTTCGGACAGTTTATCGAAAG
>NW_023650937.1:0-5805 GCF_015228065.2 Penaeus monodon | reverse complement strand
AAAATTTTTGTATGTATGATGTGTGTAGTATAAAAACATACATAATACAAATATAATAAATACATATAAAATATATGTATCAAATATATACATAGGTGCCCCCTGGTACTGGACTGGTATGGACCGGGTTGCGATGGAGAGTTTTCACCTGGCGAAAGATCAGCCTACATTGAGAGGGTGAAGGATGACGGTGAGAGTAGATCTCCGAGTAGGCAGGCTGAGGACGGGCAGGTGATGAGAGTTCAGCTGCGTCAGGAATCCGAGAATTTGGGGCCGGGTCATGAGGCCAGAGAGCCATAGGTTTCCCCCTCTCTCCAGTCTTGGCAAACCTTTTATGGCATTTTTTCGAGTCTGAGCTTCTCCCTTCCATCTCCCTTCGTCCGTCGGTCTGGCTGAGGTATGTGGACGACGTCTTTGCTCTCTAGCCTCATGGCCCGATTCCTGACGCAGCTGAACTCTCTCTCTCCTCCCATCCGTTTCAAGGTGAATGAGAATGGGAGGTTGACAACAAGCTTCCTTTCTTGGACATCCTAGTTCATCGCTCTTGACCACTTCTCCTTTTATTATATACGGGAAGCCTATGCATAGCAGTACATACACTTCTCCGTATACCATCCTCTAAATGTAAAGAGAGGTGTTGCCACCTCGCTGTTCCTCCGCGCCCACCGCATCTGTGGATATACCAGTACCTGGATGGAGAGATTGACCTCCTGCGTCGCTTTTTCTCGAAACTGGGCTACCCTAGTCATGTTCTCGACGTTGCGTTATTCAGGGCACAGCGTACCTTCTACCACGACTCATCACCGCCCGTCTTTCAGCCTGTCCTACATGAGATATACTCTCTCCGTTCCCTTTTCACCCTCTAAACTGCAGGCTGATCTTTCGCCAGGTGAACACTTTCCGTCGTAACCTGGTCTATACCGTCCTCTCTCTACCTCGAAGGTGGGCATCTATGCTGTTCCTTGTGCTCCTGTGATAAGAAGTACTTTGGCGAGACAGGCACCAGTCTCACTAAGCGTCTGTCTCAACATAAGTACCGCTGTATCCAGGGACACAACAACACCCTCTTTTGCCAACAGTGGGACAACAACTTGAACAGCGGATTTTCTCCTGCTGACAGTCTCCTCGTTCCCACATCCCCGCCTTCGCCTTTATGCCTCCCACCCTGCACATAGTCTGTCCGATCTCCGACCTGACTTTACTTCACTTTGCTTCCGTTCGTCTGTCCTCACCTGCCCCGTGTTGCCGCGTTGCTTCTCCTATCCCTTTTTTATACCCATCCTCTCCCTTAAGTGAAAGGCCCGGGCGAAGCCAGAACTTCGCAAATCTCAAGCAAGAAAGCCTTACCTCTTCAGACCTGAAGATTGAATCCAGGTGGATTTCGAAACTGTATTTTTATTTTCAGGAAATCTAGTTTTTGCATTGTGGATTTTTCTACCATATTTATATGTATAAATACGTACATGCGTACATGTACACACACACACACACACACACACACACCCACACACACACAACACACAACAGACATATATATATATATATATATATATATATATTTTATATATATATATACACACCACACACAACCACACACAAAACACACACACACACACACAACACACACACACACCACACAAAATATATATATATATATATTTATATATATATATATATATAATATATATATATATATAATATATATATATAATATATACATATATATTATATAGTATATGTATGCCCGTGGGTATGAGTATATACTGCATCCGATAGTGGGTTCTGTGGAGCCCCCACTTTGAACCAGAGTGGAGCACCTGTGAGGGTCCCATCTATAGGATAAATAGAAATAAGGTAGAGGCAATTCTTCTAGAGACAGTTTCAATGAAAGCATCTTTCCCTTGTATTTACGGCAGACATTTTTAGACAATGGCCATCAGTTAATATTGCATATAAATATTCATTAAAAAAATGAATGATTACCTAAAGGTACCACCGGCACTCTCCGTGGAAAGGAACTGGGACCCTACCACGTACTCACTCCAAGAGCATCACAACATGAAAAACTACAATTAAGTTTCATGCTGTGACCACGGCGGCTCAGACATGAACCTACCGTTAAAAGAAGATATATATATATGTATATAATATATATATATGAAATATATATATATATATATATATATATAATATATATTATAATATATATATATATACATATATCATAATATATATATAATATATATTATATATATAATATATATATATATATTTGTGTGTGTGTGTGTGTGTGTGTGTGAGTGTGTGTGTGTGTGTGTGTGTATATTATTATATATAAATATATATATTATATATATATATATATATATATTTTATATATTATATATATATATATATATATATATATATAAAATATATCTTTCTTCTAGTGCTGTTCTATGAAGGTTCTTTTTGGCATCCATTTTCTCCATGGCACTCTATTCACCTTGTGAAATAAGCGTATATATCTATATGAACGCAAAAGTAAATCCCCCAACTTATTGAATTTGGGCAGTTTCCATCTTCCCCCACCTTTCGCTATTCATCTGTAAGCAGAAGCATTGGAAAGTAATTTGTTCATTTTATAATATAATCAGTTTTATCTATAACCACAAGAAAAAGGGCGAGAGTTTTTACTTCTGCGTTCAGCTACAGGTGAACGCTTACTTCACCTGCTGGAGAAAGCCCCCCCCCCCCCCCAAACCCGTTCATGAGAGGTCTCCCGAAAGGTATACAGTCAGGCGTACCGATGAGACCGATCACTTCTGGTATTGGCAATGTTCCACATCTTTTTGGCAACTTTTTTTTGGTTAACCCACTCCGGCTTTATGGGGGTCGTCTGTGATTCCTTCCTGAAGAATTCCGGGGACCTCCTCAGACGTTTTCAGAGTTCCGGGTGCAGAAATAGACAGTGGTAGTTTTGATGTGAAATCCCATTTATAAAAGTACCCACAGACGGAGCAATCCGCCCAGTCAAGAGGGTCACGAGCACCATGATAGATGAGAACTTCCGCTGCCAAAACCCCATTCGTGACCAGTGAAGTATGCGTGGATTTGAAGAATATCGGCAGTTTAGGGGTTTTGCAGGGACCCCCCCCGGGCCCTGTCTGCCTGCCTTTTGATGGAGACGCGGGGATATAAGGCAGTTTTCTATTTGGTTTCGTTACGTAGTGATGTCCTTGTTATCGTCCCGATCCATCAGAGGAGACCCCCTACGTTCCTGTGTGGGAAAGTTTACTAATAAAGACTTATATTCACACTACTCCCCCCACAGTAAAAAATCTGGAAATGTAATTGGCCCTTAATCTAAGCACGAGGATCTGTAGCCCTGAATTCTCGGGCTGAGGTTGCCTAGTAACTTTTTTTATGAAACAAAAAATACCCAGGGGCTTCCTGCAAACCTAGAAAGAAGGCGAACATATTTGCGAGACAGTGCGAAATTTCCTCCGCCATGAAACATTTTGGGCGCCCAGGATTTTGGGCAGTATAGAAAAAATCCCCAAACCACCGGTGAAAAATGATAATGCAAACAGTGTGTGTGGTGAATAATAATAAAAATAAGGGTTTTATTGATTTCATCACCCAGAGGCCGATAATATACATAGAAATACAGTAGGAGACAAACTATTTTAAACTAAACATTTAAAAAACTAACAAAGTAAAAAACCCATAAATAACAACAAAAAAAAACAAAAAACAAAGCCAAGTACAAAATCAGATGACTGGTTTGGACAAGTAAATATGGATAGTTTTCGTTTATGGTCGGATAGAGGGGTACCGTCCCCGGGTTTTTAGGGCAGTGCGGGCCCTGGGGGCACCAGTTTTTTTGGCGGCGCGTAGGGCCCGGCGAGGCGGGGGCGCGTCGGGGGGGAGAGGTCACGTGGGTGGGAAAGGGACAGCAATTTGACCAAAAATTTTGCAGTGAGGTGAGAATTTTTGTTGTGTGTGTGTGTGGTGTTGTGTGGTGTTGTGTGTGTTTGTGTGTGTGGGTGGTTGCGTGTGCGCGGCGTGTGTTGTGTTGTAAATAAGTTAATCCCAAAAAAAACCCTTTTTTTTTTGAGAGCCTTGACACTGATAAAAAACGTAAGTATGGTTCTATCATTCTTTTGTTTGTTTTTTTCCCCTTTTATATACATATCAGGGGAGAGAGAGATAGAGAGAGAAAAAAGAGATAGATAGTAGATAGATAATAAAGAAGATAGAATAGAGAGAGATTAGTACTTTCATTAGATTCTTATTCATTTTATGTTTATTTTTATTATGTTAAATGTTATTTTATTGATTGTTTTTATCTTTATTATTAGTACTAAGTATTGTTGCTTTTTATCATTATTAAACAAAATTATTTCTTTATTTTATTATTTTTATTATATTATTGTATTTTTTAGTATTTCATTTGATGTTATTGATATTTTTTTATCTTTAAATTTTTCATTACATTATTTTATATTATTATTTTTATCTTTATCATTATCATTATCATTACATTATCATTATCTTTAAATCTTATCTTTAAATTTTATCTTTATCTTTTATCTTATCATTATCATTATCTTTATTATTATTATTATTATTTTTTTATTTTTATTATCATTTTTATTTTTTTATTATTTTTATTATTTTTATTTTATTATTATTATTTTTTATTTTTTTATTATAATCATCACCCTCTATCATCATCATCTCATCATATCTCATCTCATCATCATCACATCATCATCATCAATTATCATTACCTTCCCTTTACATTACCTTTACCATTACCTTTCCCATTATATTATCATTATCATTATCATTTATTATCTTTTATCATTATCTTTATCTTTCATCATCATCTCACACCTAAAAAAATAAAAAATAATAATAAAAATAAAAATAAAACAATGAAAATAAAGTGAAGTTTATCAATAATAATAATAAAATAATAAAAATAATAAATTTTTTATTTTTTTTATATTATCACTTTTTTTATTTTTATTATTATTGTTTTTTTATTATTTTTATTATATTATTTTTAATTTATATATATTATGATAATCTATCTTTTTTTCATTGTTATTATTATTATTGATATTATTTTATTTTATTTTTATTATTATATTTTATTAATTAACTATTATTGTATTATTATTATATAGTAATAATAATTACTATTATTATAAAAATTTTTTTTTTTTATTTTTATTATAATTTTTATTTTTAAATTTTTATATTAAAATTTTTATATTATTGTTTTATGATTATAAACCCTTATTCTTTTTAAATTATAATACTCATTTTTATTTTATTATAATTCTCTTCTTCTTCTTTTCTTCTCTTATTATTTTTTATTTTTTAATCATTATCTTTATTTTTTTATTTTTATTATTATTTTTTTATTATTATTATTAATTATTTTATTTTTTATTATTATTATTTATTTTTTTTTTTTTTTTATTTTAGATGGTGATGACTCTCATTATTATATTTCATTTTTATTCTTTAAAATCTTATTTTATATTATTTTTATTACACTGGTTTTTAAAAAAAATATTTTTTGTAAGTAGTTTTAGTTTTTTAAAATGATGTAAAAAAATCCCTCCATTTTCCCCGATCAGTTTTTCAATAATAATATGGAAATGTCGTTTTTTTACGAAGGGAAATACTTTAGAGCGGCATTTTTTTTTTTATTTGTGTACTTAACATCCATAATATTTTTTATTTGTTTTCTCACCCAATTTTAATTAGACATGTTGCAAACTTTGAGGGTATCTGTATTAAAAACCC
>NW_023650935.1:0-25000 GCF_015228065.2 Penaeus monodon | reverse complement strand
ATATATATTATATTTTAAAATTTTTATAAAACCCCCCTAGTTATATTTATAGTTATTCATATATTAATATATATTTTTAATAATAATCAGGTTATAGTTATAGTTATACCGTTAATATATATATTTTATATATATATATAAAATATATATATATTAATATATATTAAAATTATATTATATAAATGACATATATATATAAAATTATATATTATATTTATATAAATAAATATACAACACAACACCACACACAAACACACACACAACACACAACACACCCCAAACACACACACACAAAACACACACACCCCACCACCCCACACACAACACCAAAAACACACCAATAAAACATACACATATAGTGGGGTTTATATATGTAAAATGTGTGTGTGTGTATACCACGCACATACACATATATATAATAACAATTTTAAAATATTTTAAATTAAAATATATAATTATATAAATATATATATATATATATATGTAAATTTTAATAATTTTAAATATATATATAAAATTATATAAAATATATATACATAATAATATATCAAAATTTATAAAATTATAATATATATTATTATTTTATGTATATTGGATATAAAAACCCTATGTATAAAATGTGTTATATATTTTACTATGTGTTTTAAATGGGGTATATATGTTTATATTTTTGTTACATAGTATAAATCTATATTTTATATTTTTTTATTTACCTTACACACACACCCAAAAACAAACACACACACCCCAAACACACACCCACAACACACACACACACACAACAAAAGACAAAATACAATTATAAGATATAAAATTATAATAAAATTTTAATATAGATATAAATATATTTTTGGGATAATATGTATATAAATAATATATATAATATATTATATAATAAAAGTTTTTTATATACATATATAGGTAAAACCACACACACACACCACACACACACACACACCACACACCCCACACAAAATATATATATTATAAAATATTTTATATTTTATAATAAAATATCTTTATATATATAGGGGGTTTGTGTGTGTGGGTGGTGTGTGGTGTGTGTGTGTTTTGTGGGTGTGGGGTGTGGGGGTGTGTGGGGGGTTGGTGGGGGGTGTGTGTGTGTAAAATATAATGTATAAAAATATAATTTATATACATCATAACATATATATATATTATTTTATATATTATATATATATAATAATACATAATATATATTTTATGTATATATAGTATTTTATTTTTTTTATTAGATTTTATTATATATGTGTGTGTGGGTGTGTGTGTGGTTTGTGTGTGGGTGTGTGTGGGGGTTTTTTTTTTTGTGTGGGGTTTTTGGTGTGTGTGTGTGTTTTTTGGGTGGGGGGCGTATGGGTGGGGTGTGTGTGTGTGTGTGTGTGTGGTGTGGGGTTTTGTGTGTGGTGTTGTGTGGGTGTGGGGTGTGTGTGTTGTTGGGGGTGTATGGGTTTAAATAAATAGATAAAAATAAGAATATACTTATTTTTAAATTTTTAAAACATACTAACATATTTTTATAAATATATTTTTGATAAATTCCTTTTATTTTTTGAATTAGTTTTATAAAATATAATTTTAAATTTTTATTTTAAAATATTTATTTTTAGGAATATTTTATAATATATTATTAATTATTTTATTTTGGGGTGTGTGTGTGTGGTGTGTGTGTGTGTTGGGGTTTTGTGTGGTTTTTGTGTGGGGTGTGTTTTTTTGTTTGCATATTTAAAATTTATATTTTATAAAAATTTTTATATATAAAATTATATTATATATAATATATAAAATTTTGTTTGTATATATATACATAAAAAATTAAAATTATATATGTATTATAGAGAATTAATATTATATATAAAATTATATTTATTATATAAATTATAAAATTATATTTTGGGGGTGGGGTGTGTGGTGTGTGTGTGTGTGTGTGTGTGTGTTGTATATATATATTTGTGTGCACAACACCACACACACACAACAAAACCAAAAATATAAAATATATATATATATATATATATAATATAAAATTATATAAAAATTAAAATAGGGAAAATTATATACTAACCCACACACACACTCACCCCCAAAACACACACAAAACACACACACACACACCACACACACACCCACACACATAAAATATATATATATATATATAATTAAAATTATATATTATTAAATATATACATAACACACACACACACACTCACAACACACACCACACACACCCACACACACACACACACACACAAAACACACACACCCCACACACACACCCCACAAAACACCCCACAAAACACACACACAAAACACACACACCCCTATTATATATATAGGAATAATATATAAAAAAAATTTTAATATATTTTAAAATATATTTTTAATAATAACATATAATATATAGGGAATGTATAATATATATATATATATTTTTAATAATAATATAAATATATAAAATATTGTAAAAAGCCGAATGAGGGGCCCCCCACAAGAGTAGGGTAGGGAAGGGAGCTTTTTGTGTAAGGAGACGCCCAAGTTTTCTTGACCCTTATATTATTAGTATGGGGAACGGCCGCGCCGGGGAAAGCGGGGTGTTCCCCCTTGGCTCCCCGAAGGAGTCGGCCTGTAAATCTCTACGGGGTTTAAAAGGTGGGCATAGATCACGTGTTTAAACTAGGGGAAATACTGGTGATGAAAGGTATTTTTAAAACCCAAGGGCATAGCCTTGGGGAAGGGGGAAGAAAACCAAAACCATTGGAAGTCTATTTGGGGCAACGAGAGACGAAAAAAAAGGTAAGCAATAGACATACTTATATGTAGGGTGTGTGGGGGAAAATATAGGGTTTTTGGGGCCAATAAAAAAGTTTAAATACAAGGCATGTAAAATATAAAAAATTTATAAATAGAATAAAATTGGCATACATTTTTTCAGTAAAACCACATATAAAAGTGGGTTACCCCCAAACACAACACACACACACACACACCAAAAAAAACAAACACACACACACAACATATATAATATATATAAAATTTTATATAAATATAAAATAAAATAATATAAAATATTTATATATAAAATTTTAATATTTGGGTATATAAAAAGGGAAAATTTAAAATAATAATATATATATATATATAAAATATTATATATATATGCATATATATAATAAAATTTTAAAATTTTATATTTTATATATAATTTAATTATAGGGTATATGTATGCAAAATTATTTTAAAATATATAGATAGATAGATAGATAGTAGAAGATAGATGGGATAATTGATATAGATATAGAAATAGATATAGATAAGATTTTTCAAAAGGGTAATATAATACATATATAAACAAAAATAATATATAAAAATGAATTTAATAAATATATGATATAAAATATATAAAATAAAATATATAATTATATGTATAATAAAATTAAATATATAAAAATTTATAAAAATAAATATTTTAAATTAAAAATCCTTTGGTATACATATATAAAATTTATAATATTATTAATTTTTTAAAAATTTTAAAATATATTTAGATATTATGTATATATATAAAAACATTTGCCCCATGGGATATATAGATGTATGTTTTTTGGTGTGTGTTTTAATAAATATAAATTATATATTATATCTATATATATATTTTATATTATATATATAAAATTATACAAAACAAAACATGTGTGGGGATGTGTGTGTGGTGCTTTGGTGTGTGTGTGCTTTATATAATAATATATATAAATATATATATATATATATATATATAATAAAAATATATATATATATTTTTATTTATATAAATTTTAAAATATATATATAGGATAGAATATTTTTAAAATAAATATAAAATATAAATAATATAAAATTTTATAAAATTATATATATATATGTATATTTTATAAATTAAAATAATATTATAATATATAATATATATTTTTAAAATTTATAGTATGGGTGTGTTGTGGGGTTGTGTGTGCGTGTGTATATATGTAAATTTTAATAATTTTAAAATTATATATATTATAATAAAACATTATAGATGATGATAGATAGATAGATAGTAGATGGGAATGATAGAAAAAGATAAAACAAAATAGATGGGACAGATAGAAGATAGATAGATAGATAATAGACGATAGGAGGTAATGGGACAGATAGATTTTTTTCTTTTAGTCTTTGTATTTCCATAAAAAGTTTTCGGAGGCAAAGTAAAGACGGGACCAAAATTGCGGGTAAATTTTATTTCCAGAGAATAAGCAAGTGCGCAAGCAAGGGACTAGAAAACAAAAAAATTTTGGGGGGAAAAAATATCCCGAAATTTAAAAATCCCGGTGCACCCCTTTCTTTTCGGGAAAATAGGTTTTTTAAACATTTATTACATAATAAATCGGGGGAAAAATGAGATAGCTTTTTTCCCCCCTTATTTAAAATCCCTTTAAAATTTCTCACGATAAACCTCACTATTCTCTTAAAAGGGCAATTCTTTAAGCCATACAACTCTTTTGTTTTTAAATTTACACTTACAAAATTAAATTTTTTTTTTTTTCGAATTTTACAAACAGGGTTTTTTTTAGTGTAAAATAACCTTTCAATTTCACTGGAAAATATTTTTTATACTTTCCCTTAAAATTATTTTTGGCTTTTGACCCACATACTTTGACTTTCTTTTGGCTCTCCCATGTGGGGTTTTTTGTTACATAAAGTATCATTTTTTTAGTTTTCAAACTTTTTCAGGGGACTTTCCTTTGATGTATTCACATTAAACCCCGTTTTTTTTTTTTTTTCCATTTTGACAAATGTAGAAAAAGGGTTTAGAATGAGAATGAATATCTTCACAATAAAGAGTGTTTTTGCCCCCCCTTTTTTCGTTTGCGTCTTCGCAGAAATACATAAAAACGAGAAATTAAATAAAAAAAATAAATCAGGCGGGGAGCTGAAAAAATACCTGACTTTTGACCCCCTATTCGTTGCTCGTAGGATTGTTGCTGTGACCTGGGATAATCTGAACTGTCGATGCGGGGTTGATTTTTACTCTCCTCGCAGGTTTTCTGTTTTCCATAATTTTTTTTTTAAAGTTTTTTTCCCCAGCCTTCATGGACTTTTCTGCCCCCTTTCCCATTTTTGGAAAGATGCCCCAGCTTCATATACAGTACCACCATGGCATTGGAAGTTCTGTGGGGGCGGATGTCAGCCCCTTTTTCGCTGTTTCCGGGGCTGAAACCAGGGCCCCCGGTTTTCCCCAAAAGGGACTTTATCGAACCGCTGAAAGGGTTTTGCGTAAAACCAAACACTAAAAGGGTTACTTTCGGGCTCCCTTTCTGTCAGGAATTAAAGCATGTATTTTTTCCCCGGATGGGGCTGGCAAATTCTCACTGTTTTTGCCGAAGTATCTGCTGATCGCCGGGGAAATTTTCCCATGGGGGTAAAATGAGAAAAATTATTAGAAAAAAGGGGCGGGGTCCCGCTCTTACAATTTTTCCTCCCCCCTTCTTTCGAGGTTTTAAAAGGAAGCCTCTGGGGTACTTGTTTTTTCCCTTGGGATGTATTTCTGCGAAGACGCAATCGAAAAAACCCTCAAAAAATTCTTTTTATTGGAAGATATTTATTCAGTAAAATCAAAAGGTTTGTTTTTTATTGGTTTTTTTTTAAATGCCTTTTTTTCTCTCAATATCACCCCTTAACTCAACTTTTGGAAAAACCTTTTACTTGCTTTCCAATAACAATACCTTTTTTTTAAAAACCCTTTTCAACCCAATCTGTTGGTCCAACATGCCAAACCCCGTCCCCTTCTTGCAAGGTTCGAAATCTTTTGCATGTTTGTTATTTAAACTTTGACTTTTCAAGTTTTTTTCCTTTTTTTTCGTTTCCCCCATGAATTTTAAAAATTTTTAAATTCCCCTTTTGGATCAAAAAGTTTGAGACAGGAAATAGTTTTTTTCCCAACTACGTTTTTAGGGGGACTAAGAGTCAGATAATCAGATGGGGGTATTCTATGATCTAATTTAGCTAATAAGGATCCTTTTCCCCAATCATTTACTTCCTGATAAAATTTTTGGCTGTTTTTTAAATGCCGATTCTGCCATACTATTTTACTTTGGATAACGTGGGTACTTTTTGATGTTAAATTTATAAATTTTTAGGGAAAACTTTGGGGCCTTTTTTCACTTACAACAATTGAAGGGGTTTCCCAATTTTTTAAAATGGCCCTTTTAAATTTTTTAAAAAACCCGAAATTTGGCTATGTTCCTTTTTAAACTTTTCAAACTCCCAAAAAAATTTCTGGAAAAAAACAATTGGGTTTCAAAAAAATTTTAATAATTAAGCTCTACTCCCCAAATTTACCCATGGCCTAAACCTTATCTCATGAGTCATCATTTTTTTCATTGAAATCAAATATATTTTTTTAAAGGCCCCACAAGGGATACATACTGTCTGAGATTGGGATTATCCCTAGTAATTAAAAAACCCTTTTGTAAACCCCCGTTCTAAATATCCTTCAACACATGATGATGAAGGTTTTGGCTTCTCTGATTTTTAGGGCGTAATTCTTAGGTACAAAAAATTCTCTTCCTTTTAAAATTAATCCCTTCGGGACATAATGTTCATCCAATCATTTTAGAAAGGTAAAAAAAAGGGTATTTTAAAATTCTCTTTAATACCGGGCCCTCCTTTTATAATTCTCTTATTAAATAAATTATTACTTTATCGTCTAAAATTTTAAAAAAATTTAATCTTTTGGGAATTCCCAAGTCCAAAAAGATAACAATTAATGTTTTCAAAAATTTTTGTCCCCTCCCCTTTTTTGGTAAATAATTCCTGGGAAAATAATCTGCAACATGCATATCTTTTTCCCCGGGTGATACTCTTTCTTCAATATCCCTACGGGAAAAGCGTCTCAACATTCGTTTCAATCTGGGGGTGCTGATCAAGGGATTTCTTTTTTATGCCCGTAAGGCTTTTGGTTACTAACGATTTTGGTAAAAAACCCTTTCCAAAAAAATTTTATGGGAAAACTTTAGTGGGAAAAAAATTAGCTAACATTTCTTTTTCTATTTGAGCATACCTTGTCCCGGTCCCAAAATTTGGGGCTCGGCTAGCATAACATTAAAATTTGGGGGGGGCCCTTTTTGCAATAAAAAAAACAAAGTCCTTTCTGACTTGCACCACAGTGAAATTTTTAAAAGGTTTTTTTTTGGGGCCCCAAAAATGTCCCGGTTTGGGTACTTGTTAATAATCCTTTAAACTGAGAATTTTTTCTTTCTGGTCCCATTGGGCACTTTAAAAAACTTTGTTCGTTTGTTTCCCCCAAGGGTTTTCCTTGTAACCGACTATCTTGGCACCTTATCAGGGTCTAAATTTTTAATTTCCATCCATAAAATAATGGTCCCATTTTTTTTTTTTTTTTTTTTTTCTCAAAATAGTTTTTTTTTTTTTTTCCCTTATTCGAATTATCCCCCTTTTTCCCAAAACTTCTTTTAAAAAATTTTTACTGTTTTTTTCATGATCATTATTTTCATCTTGAATCACCAATACCATTATAAAGTCATCTGGGAACACAAAATACTCAATGCTTGAAATTTAGACCAAAGGGGAATTTCAACCACCATACAGCCTAGGGGTCCCGAAAAATTAGATAGGTCCCCAAAAGCCAAAAAACCATTTTTTAGGTCAAATTTTTAAAAAGCCCTTTGGGAAACATCATCCCAAAAATTGGTTTAAAGGGTACAATTTCCCCTTTAAAAGCTTTTTCAAACTTGGGAGGGGCAATAAAAAATTCTTATGTCAAAAACTCTTTTAGAGCTAAATTTAATTTCATTTACCCAAAACAGTAGGTTCATCTACTTTGGGGGTTACTTTGTTTTTTCTCCCTCTGTTTCAACCCTTTGGTAGCAACTTTCTTAGGTGACGACTTTCCTGGAAATTATTTTTACTAGCACCCCTTTGAACTCAGGTTTTAAAACAAAATTTTTTTAGTACTTTGCTTTTTTTTTGCATAATTACGGGTTATCCCCTGGTTCACTACTGTCTTTTCAGCAGCTTAAGGGGTTTTTTTTCCCTTTGAAACCCCAAAATTTTTTGTGCATCACTTTGACTTACCTACCTGTGCAAAATGATTTTCATTTTCCCCCGTTTTCTGCAGGTCTTTTCAAACGCTAGACAGAGTTGTTTTTTTCCGTGGGTGAGTCCCTTTCCCCAGAAATTTCATTCTTTTTAGTTCTTTCAAACCTTTCCCGGGGAAATGATAATCCATTTCTTCCTAAACTTCTTTTTTGCTTACTTTGTTTCACTATTTTTTCGTTTCAGTAAGTTGGTGTGCAAAAAAAAATTTATTTAAATTTAAAAGGGTCCCTTCTTTTTAAAGGAAAATTTTTCTCTTTGAGCTTCAGCTTTTTGCATCCAAAAAACCGGTTTTATGAGGTGTTTTCCTTTATGGGGGGGGCTTCATTTCAGGGTGATGTGAAGTGATGGGGGGGTAGGCCCCAAGGGAAATGGGTTTAAATGCTTGCCTGCCCCTTTTCGCCTGCCCGTGCCACCCCGGGGGATAGTTTTGTGGGGGAAAAAAGGGAAAAAGCTCGAAAAAGTTTCCCCTGCCAATTCCCGCCCTCCATCATTAGATTCTTCAGTGTCTCCTTGCGGCCAAACCCCTTTGGGAAAAGGGGACCTTGTTTGTCCCAGGGTAAAATTTTGGGGGATAAACAGAGCCGGAGGGAAAGGGCCCCGAATTCCAGAAGGGCCCTGGCCCTCCAGCATATGGAAAACCCCCGGCTCTGTACAAACCCTTTGGCCCCTAAACTACCCTGGGCTTAATGGGTGGCTCATGGGAGGGGGGTCCTTGCCAGCCCTCCTTCCCCCAGATAACCTCAGCAGCATCTCAAATGGGAAAGGAAAGTGTGAGGGGGGGGGGTGTTTTCTTTCTTCCTAAACCCAGCAAGCAAGGTGGGGTGTGGGTCCCGGGGGTGGGGGAAATGTTAGGACGCAGGGTCGAACAAGATTTACTCATCTTTCCTATGCCCTGGCCCGGCCCCCAACCCCCGCATGAGGCCTATGGGGCAAAGCCCAAGGGGAAACCCCACCCGTCGAGCATCCGGTTTTTGCAGCAGGACAAGTGGTTTTCTATTTAGGGGAAATGGGCACTTAGGGGTTTTAGGTGGTTTTCCCTTTCAGAGGTGAGAAAAAACCTGGCAGCAGCACGACAGTATGGGGGGTTTCACCTACTCCCGGTCCAAAGGCCCGGGGGGATGGGCATCACCCGTTGGTATCCCCTATCCATTTCCCCTGACTTCAAACCCCCGGTTTGTGGGATAACCCCTGGTTTATGAGCAAATTTGGCATTGAGACTGAAAACATGCTTTTTTTTGCTTTGTTTCCTTTACTATTACGCCCCTACGATGTTTGCAAAAAGGATGTGAAAAAAAAGTGTTTTATGCCAAATCACACAGTGCCAACAAGTGGGCCCCCACGAATTTTTCGCATTGTTCGGGGGCCTTTTAATGCGGTATTTGAGGTGTGATTTGGGTACAAGATAAACTGCGGCCCCCAAGGCTCAGGAGTGATTTCAAACCCGCGAGAGGGAGGCCCCCTTCCCCCCCGGGCCCTTTGGGTAGGGGCACAGAGATTTGGGGGATAAACTGACTCTTGGGATCAGCACTCCCACCCCCCCAAGCTGGGCTGGTATATTTTACGGGAACCCGTGGGAATGTTTGGGCCCAAAGGGGAAAACCCCCCAAAATTCTTTCAGCCACAAGGGGAAACTTTTCCCGAATTGCAGGGTTTTCCGGAAATGCTGATTCCAATGGCACTGACCCCCCCCAGATGGTGGGCCCTCTGGGTCCCCGCAAAAAATCCTCTTTCCCTCCAGTACCCCCCCTAGGGTTTTTCATTGGACAGACTTAGGGAGGAGGACTGTGCCGTTTGGGGTTTTTCCAAGAAATCCCTTTTATTTGAAAAAACCCGACAGGGGCCGGTTTTTCCCGAGAAGTCCCTCAAGTGTGGGAAAAAACCCAAACCCGCCCAGGAGTCCATTGGTATTACCCCGGGGCAGGGGAAAAAATTTCATCTCACTGGGGACAGAGGCCATTTAAGCATGTTTTCATGGCCCCCAAACTGAATGGCAATCAGGAAAAGCATTGCTCTTTTGGGGCATAGGGCACAGATGCTTTCTGGAAGGGACAAAGAAAAGTTCCCTCAAGGGAAACTTGTGAAAGTTGGGAAAGGGCCCTTTTCTTGTAACTGACCCACCCCCGCCTACCAAGGCCCCGGGAGGCAGGGGGGTTAGTGGTTTTTTGAAAAGTTGGGTGAGTATTTTTAGCAGTTGTACCAGGGAAACCCCCCAAAAAATTAGCTTTTAAAAGCAATGGGTATTGTAAAACCTGTGCTGGACCACCCATCCCGCGAAAAACCCCCACCCTAACTGAGGTTAGGGTGGAATTTCCCCAAGCTGAAGAGTGGGGAAAATCATAGCATTGTGATATCTTTGCTGAACTGCTAAAGGCTGGGGGGGAACCCAAAGGCACGGGGCTTGTAAAGTAGTCTTGATTGGGCCCTCTGGCAGTCTGGTTCCCTTCCCTCTGCCCCCTTGAAAGGGGGTTTTGGGCACCCCCCTCTTTGGGAAGGGGAAAAAAAGGGGTCGGGAGGACTGTAAACAAAATTTCCAAAGGGGATTCACTGCTCAGTATTTCCCGGTAGGGTTTTTTTCCCACATTCTTCTGAAAGGAAAGCCACGACCATCTACTAAGGTCCCTGAGACTGGACAGTCCTGGATTCACTCCTGTTCAGTCTAAAATAGCCCATACACTATTGCTCTGTGTAATTGGGGAATGCCATCATGGGGTTCGGTCGTGGATGCTTGCAGCCTACATTGCCCTCAAGAAGGCGTTTGACTCGGTGCATCAAGAACCCGCTATTCTGAGACTTAGGAGAATTCCAGATGATTATGATCAACAGCAAGTCTATATACTGGTACTGACAGTGCTGTAAAGTGTGGTGGGGGCCTGTCAAACTTCTTCCCTGTTAATTCTGGGGTGAGACAAGGCTGTGTCCTTGCACCAACACTTTTTAACACCTGCATAGACTGGATGATGGGCAGAGCTACTATCCAAGTCAGTGTGGAGCAACATTGAGGAATAACAAGGTCTCAGACCTTGACTTTGCCATTGGTGTTGCTATCCTGAGTCCCAGGAGTCACTACTGGCAGCTCTTGATGCATTTAGTAATGAAGCAAAGCCCTTGGGCCTAGAGGTCTCCTGGACCAAGACCAAAATTCAGGACTCTGGGGCCAAGCTATATGTCTTTAAAGGCCTTGATACTGCCAGTTTTGCTGTATGGAAGCAAAACCTGGATGCTATTTAGTGCTTTGGACTCGTCTTGATCCCTTTTTGCAACAAGTCTCTTCGCCGGATCATGAGGTACAGTTGGCAGGACTATGTGTCCACCTGACGGCTACACCGTGAGATTGGCATGGGACGTGTTACTTGCATAATCTGGGATCGCCGACTTCGGGCATATGGGCACCTAACTCGTTTCCCTGTGGATGACCCTGCCCATCAGGCTGTCTCTCTATGAGACAATCCTGGGTGGAGGAGGCCCTTGGGACAACTTAGGCAGTCATGGCTTGGGCTGCTCAACCAGACCTGTCGCAAGGAGTTAGAGATTGGTCGAGGGCCTGCCTGGAGCCCCACCATGAGGGACCCTTGTGGCTGGAAGTGAAAGGTGGATCCGGTCATGCGCCCCTTCGGCGTTAGCCCCTTGATGATGATATATATATAAAAATATAATATATATATATATATAATATATATATATATATATATTTTATAATATATTATATAAATATATCTTATATTATATATAATATTATATATATATATATATGCATATATATATATATCAATATATATACGTATATATACATATTAATACATAAAAAAATATATATATATATATATATATATATATATATAATATAACATATATATACATATATATATAGATAGATAGATAGATAGATATGTGTATGTGTGTGTATATATAGATAGATAGATAGATAGGTAGATAAAAGATATATATCTATATTTGTATGTGTGTGTATCATCATCATCAACAACGGTATGCTCATGTTTGAGAAACCCGGGGAATTTCTCACCATCCTTCGCCACTAAACTCGATCTTACGCTTTTCTTTCCACTTGTACCATCGACAGCCCGCAAATATCTTTGATATTGTCGCTCAGTCTTGTCTTCGGTTTGCCTCTTCCTCTGTTTCCCATCACCATCCCTGTCAGCAAGTTTTTCTCAATACTTTTACTTCTCATTTACATGACCAATAAATTTTAAATTTTCCCTTTTGTTCAAGATGTCCAACAGTCGGTCTTTACAATTTATTTTTCTCTGCACTTCATCATTCGTCTTTTTCTCTGTCCAGCTAATATGCAGTACTCGTCTGTCACACCACTTTTTAAAAACTATTGATCTTTTTCTTGTTATCTACTTCAACCCCCAAACACTCAGAACCATATGATGCAATTGGAAACTAATGAGTTCAATAACCTCAGCTTTGTCCGTAAGGTAATGCTTCGGTCTTTCCAGATGTTATGAGAGCAATTGTGGCGTTTTTGGCAATGGTAATTCTTCTTTTTATCTCCGGGGGAATCATCATATGTATTAGTTAAAACAGCTCCAAGATAAGTAAACTCTTTCACATTTTCCACAATCATTCCATTGATTGTAACATGTTCATCATTTTTCATTGCCGGTTATCTTTGAATTTCATGATCTTGGGTTTCTTGGCATTAAGAAACAAGCCACCCTTTTTCGCTTGCTTCTCTAACTTTATTAGTAGTTTTTGTAGTCAGTGATACTGCTGGCAATCAAAACTATATCATCGGCGTACTTCAGATTTGAATTTTGTACCCTCCAACATCCACAGTTCCATCAAAATTCTCTAGACCCACCTCTCATAATTTTTTCAGAATATATATTAAAGAGGTGCGGAGACAGAATGCAACCCTGCCGTATTCCTTTTTTGACTTCGAACCATTCTGTTAACCCATAAGTGGTTCTTACAGCTGCTTGTTGTTGGTCATACAAGGCTTTTATTAGTTGGATGATGTGTTTTGGAAACTTCATATCGTACATGTTATTCCAGAAGATATCGTGATCAACATTTATCAAAAGCTTTCACATAATCGATGAAACAACAGGTATAGGTCTTTTTGATGTTCTCTGTTTTTTCTATGATAAATTTTTAAATTTAGAATATGGTTTCTGGTACCCTTTCCAGGGCGAAAACCTGCTTGTTCGTCTGAAAATGATCTCTCTTAACTTCAAACTTCATTCTTTCAGCAATAATTTTCAACAAAATTTGCTGCTGTGACTTATAATGCAATTGCCCCTATTTTTGTTGCATTGGAGTGCGTCACCTTTTTTAGGGATGGGAGTAAAGACTGATTTTACCCCGTCTTCTGGCCATTTTCTTTCATTCCATATTTTTGTTTCAGAGTTTTTAGAAGAAGTATTCAACACTTTCGCAGCATTTCTTTAATTAGTTCTGCTGTTTTTTCATCTATTCCGGGGCCTTGTTATTCTTTACTTCTTTTTTGGCTTTTAAACTCGTCCAGCAGTGGCGGTGGTTCATCCTCGCTGTCATTGAGTCTAATTAATGTTGTGTTAGATCTTATTCTTTTTTTTATAAGTTGGAACAATATTGATTCCATCTATCTTTGACTTCTTTCCATCACATAAAAAAAGTCCATCTTCAGTTTTGGATAGTGTCCATTGTAGGTTTTTTAAATTTTTGTGTGATGTTTCGTATCCCTTTGGGAGAGTTCTTTAGTTGTCTTATTGATAGAACAGTTTTCAATTCTCTGGTAATGTTCATTTTAAAAATTTTCCTTATCTTGTCGCAATAATCTTTGAATTTTGTATTTTGTTTTTTGTAAATTACTTTTTCAACTGGATTATTGATACCTTTTATTTTTGGCATCTTCTTGTTTCAATTTCACTTAGTGTTTTTTCAGATACCAGGGGAATTTGTCTTTTCTTTTTGGCGATAGTTTCTTAAGCAGTGCTCAGCAGGGTTCTTTTCCTTCTTCCCATAACTCATTTGGTGTTTTATCATCTTACATTGATTGAGTATTTCAAATTTGTTTGACACTGTAATTCTGTAATTGTTATCAAGAGTTTTGTAGTCGAGCTTTAGAGGTGGGGTTGGACGCCTCCTTTTTGAGTCTTATTTTAAAGTCGATAGTAGTAGTGGTGGTCACTGTTGCAGTCGGCACCAGGTCTTTTTTTGGCATTTTTATGCAACTTTTCCATTTTTTGGGTTTAGCAAAATGTTAAATCAATTGGTTGCGTGGTTTTTTTGTCTGGTGAAAAAACCCCGTGTACAAGTGTCTTGGGTGGTGTTGGAACAATGTATTGGCTATAACTAAATTATTTGTACTAAAAGAATTCAATAAAATCTTTACCTCTTTTATTTATATCTCCAAGGCGAATTTTTTCCCCAGGTGTAATTTTTAGATTTTTTTTTCCTACTTTGGCGTTGAGGTCTCCCATGATTATTTTTACATCTCTGTTTGGGATTGTGTCTAAAGTATCTTGGAGAGAGTTATAAAAAATTTCCATTTCTTCATCACTTGCAATATTGGTTGGTGGGGTAGCATGTATAATACTAATATGAGGTTTTGCTTGTATTCTGACTTTTAAAATGCGATCATTTATTGGGCTGTACCCAATTAGTGCATTGCAGTTTTTTTCGTGAGAATCATAGCAACTCCGTGACTATAATTTCCTTCTTTTTTTCCAGAAAAAAAGAACTGTCTTGTTTTCTTTTGTTTGAAACTCCCATTACTTTTCCAATTTGGTCTCACCTATTCCTAGTATTTGAATGTTGTATCTATCCTTTTCGTTTCAGACCGTATGTAATTTACCCATCTCTTTTATTTTCCTTACGTTCCCACGTTCCGATTTTTAATGTGTTTCTTAATTGAACATGTTTTCTTTATCTTCTTGTCTCCAGATGCATATTTAACATTTCCAAACCTGGTTTCCCACTGACTAACGCGCCCCTTGATAACCCACGCGACGGGCGATGTGGTATGGGAATATCGTTTCTGTATAATCATGGTGTAGAGGGTTTTTAAGGGGAAAATAAAAGTTGAGTAGAATCCCCAGGCTCCTTCTCAACTCGCAGTCTCCAACTAACTAGGGGGGAACTATCTCTGCCCCTTTAAAACAGGTACACTGTAATACGCCAGACATATTATTTGGTGAAACCAGTAATCCCGTAGAACTGAGGGTGTTTTCACCAGATATTCACTGCCTGCATATATATATATATATTATATATAATATATTTATATATATATAATATTAAAATATAATATATAAAATAATATATATATAATATATTATAATATAATATATATAATATATATATATATATATATATAATAATATATAATATATATATGTTTTATATAGATATATATATATATATATATATATATATATATATATATATATATATATATATAATATATATATTTTATATTATATACACATATATAACATATATGTACATTGTTATACATATATATATAATAATATATAATATATATATATAATTTTATATAGATATTAATATATATATATATTATATATTATATAATTTATATTTCTTTTAAGGTAGGTCTGTCTGAGCCGTCGTGGTCACAGCATGATACTTAATTGTAGTTTTCATGTTGTGATGCTCTTGGAGTGAGTACGTGGTAGGGTCTTTCCAGTTCCTTTCCACGGAGAGTGCCGGTGGTACCTTTTTTAGGTAATCATTCTCTCTATTTATCCGGGCTCGGGACCAGCACTTGACTTGGGCTGGCTTGGCCACCATTGGGCCCGGTAGGCAATCAAGGTGAAGTTCTTTGCCCAAGGGAACAACGTGGTGGTCGGGGGACTCGAACCCTTGAATTCAGATTGCATATATAAAATATATATAATATATAATAATATATATATATATATATATTATAATTAATACATACACACACCACACATACACACACACACATTCACTCAAACACACACACACACACACACACACACACCACACACACACACACACACCACACACACACACACACACACACAGTAAACTTAGGGATTACCTATATTTTTCTGACATATCACCAGTTTGTTGTTCCTGGTCCTCCAACTGCAGAGGGAACTACATGAAGCCTTCCTTGGGCCAATTTCATAGGCTTCGTTACACTTATCAGCCAGAAGTAAGCTGGTCAACTAGTCACTTGCTAGTGATATGTCACCAGTTATCTCGCTAACTTCAAAGACACACTGATGATTGGGTTATGTTGCTGTCATGATGAGGAAACAGTATCCTGCCTCAATCTTTTGTACCTGCCACTCATCTTCACCAATCATTTTCTTTTTTGTAAGTACCTAACTAGTCAGACTCACATTTCATATAAAGCTACAGACAAGCTTCTCAAGCAGGAAGTACAAAAGAATACAGATTTCAGTTCCTCCCAGCTTCAGCAAGTGACCAAAAATTGGTTTATTCTTTTGCATAATGTCTAGCAAGACAGCAAGAAGGGATGTGCAACAAATTAGGAATTAAAAATGAGCTATGACAAACAGTAAAAATATTATGCTCTCATATTAGAACTAAATTCTATTCTTAGAATATTACTTACAGGCAAAAGAAGTTGAAGCTGATCACATATACAAGTGCATATACAAAGGATATTCAGTGTTAGAGGATAATGTGGTAAGGTTGGCAGCCAGTTCCTTTCTGCCCTGACCTTGCCTCAATTGTGATTTCACCATTACTAAATGAATGCATTAAAAAAGAAAAAAAGAAATAAATAAAACAGAACAATTCTACACATATTTATGCTTCAAATAAGGTCAAGTGATTTTACATTGCCCTTTCCACATAAATAATATCGAGTTCATGCGATACATTAATTAAAACTAATTTTCCAAACAGTCATTTTATTTACATTTGATGAATACATTTTTTCAGTGAATAATTACATATGTAAATTTTACATCAGAATGATGAAAAATACACAGATTCATACTATTTTATATTCTAATATTTAATGTCTCCTCATCAAAATATCTGTTGAATTCTTAGATCCAAACCGTTTCTGGGATCCTTTTACTCCAATAGGGGGCCAGGTTGGGCATCAATCCTGGAAAAAATAAGAACATAAATACTGATTAACTATAATCATAACCAACATTCACAAGACTTATTACATCCTGACAAATAAAAGGTATTACCAATCTTAATATTTATCGTGCTATAAGCAATATCACCAACAAGGTACAACAACCCAACCAACCACTATAGACTCACTCTTAAGTAATATGAGATGAGTTTTATTGTATCTAAAAGATTATCTGGCATAAAGAATAAATATATTCTTTTAAATCATTTTTCTATCCAGTTCATCCTGATAACAATAGTCTTGGATAACATTTCCCAATAGGAAATATAAATGATAAACTTGTAATAATCTTATAATACTTGACTTCAGAAAAGGCCTCCATTCCCAATACAAATAATTTTTGCATTTATGAACTGCTGTGATGGTTACTGTGCATTTATAATATACCAGAGAAAACAAAGAAAAACATATTCAAGCTAATATCCCGTAAATAAACACATGAATCTAGGGAGCCAACGCCTAATACATGTGGGAATTATATTACATGGGAATCGGCACAGCGTCAACCAATGACATAACTTCATCCAATCTCTGAATCTTATCAAACCACAAAGTATAGCAAATGATTACAAATTATCAAAAGCAATCCACTGACACCAAAACTGTTAGTGTCATTTATTACATTTTGTGAATAAATACAAAAAATATACAACAGTCCCTAATTATTTCCTAATCTACAAACCAAATTAGCTACACTTACATGTCCAAACATTATAATGATAAAAAGCTGCAAAAACATATCGGGTCATTTCAAATTATGTTCAGCCTAATTCATGTGTGGATTTTATATTTATCAATGTGTCTCTCTATTTGTCTCTCTGTGTCTTAGTCTGCCTGTCTGTCTTCAAAAATAAAAACATGCACATAAATAACCCAATACCTATTTTTATCTAAAACACATACATACATACATACATACATACATACATACATACATACATACATACATACAACTACATACATACATACATACATACATACATACATACAACACACACACACACACACACACACACACACACACACACACACACACACACACACACACACACACACACACACACACACACGTGTGCATGTGCGTGTGTGCAAGTGTGAGTGTATGTGCGCATGTGTTCATACAAACAGTGCTTACTTGCCCCTGGTTTAGAGTAAAGATCAACATAAATATTTCATTTTCTTATTGAAACAATGTTTCATTTTCTTATTTCTTGTTTCCTCATGGAATAAAGAACTAATAAATTTATGATATCACACACAATCATATCTCCTTTTATTTCCCTCTTCAATCTTTTGTATCCACATATTTGCTGAAGTACAAGGGTGTTCACTTAGTCTGTCTCTGTCAATCTCTTCATCTTTTTCTTCGCACTTGACAAAAATCTTTCCCTGTCCCCACCTCTCTTTCTCTCACCTGACATGAACCCAACCCCCTCCCCCTCCTTTCCTCCCACATCTTTCTCTCCCTAACTGTGTTATCTCCTACTCTAGAAACTGTTAGCATCATTTGCTAATGTGTAGATGTTTTGCCACTAAATTATAGCCTTTAACTACTTCACTTCCTATGTTCTCAGCAATTTTTCTGCTACTTTATTTCCAATATTACAGCCATGGTGCATAACAGCATGCATCTGAATTTTTTTTTCTTTCTTTCTTTCAATATAAGGTGAAAGGATTACATTCATACTTTGCACAACTAACAAAATATGATGTTGCTTCGGACCCTTTGTACTCGGGTACGTGCACTGCTCCTACAAGTGCTCAGCCGCCTAGGAATAAACTAGTAGGCCTGACACGATTTCACTTGATTTCTTCATTCCTTGAATACTTTTATATGAAGCTTTTAATGTAGATACTATTGTTTGAGTTATTATTATGAATGTTATTGAAATACTAGTAGCAATAAAAAATATAAGATTCTTTTAGAAAAGCATAACTAAGATAAATTAGTAAGATAAGTAGTATTAGTAATGACTCCTTGATGACTATGTACTTGTGAAGCCATCTATGTGTAAAATACAATTGATAAACTAAAATCACAGTGGACAATGGCTTATGTAACAGAATAGGTATTAAGAAATACCTACAAAAATCCTGAAAGGCACCTTCATACAAGCTTACCGTTTTCTAACAGTAACATTACATTATAATACCTAATGACCTGCTATGTTTTCAACATCCTCCTGCCACAAATCATCAAGTACATTTTATGATGAGAAAGAGTAAGTTACACTTCTTTTTCTAAGTGCTTTTATATCAAGATAAAAAGATTTTGATACTCAACTATAACATGATGTACTAGAATGCAATATCAAACCATTTATTTATGTGAATAACAAGACAAGTGAATGGAATGATTCATCTGTCTTCCATTGCAGACCTTACATAAAAAAATCTGATCTACAAAGAGCATTGCTAAAGTGTCATATAAACATTTACTAATACAAACCATTGAATTGGCCAAAGTATGGGTTCACTACATCCAAGAGAGAGAGAAACACAAAGAGAGAGAGACTACCAAGTTAGCCAGAGTAAGGCTCATTTCACCCAAGAGAGAAATCATGATAAACAAGACAAAGAGACACTCAGACTGAGGCTGAGACAGAAGCAAAGAGAGAGAGATACTGAGAACTGAAAAAGAGCATGACAGAGACAGAGACAGAAAGATAGAAAGACAGAGAGCAGGAGAGACGAAAGCAAGAAACAAAATCAAAGAACGAGAGTCTGAGTTAGACTGAGCAAATGAGAGAGAGAGAGAAAGAGCAAGCTAGTGAGCAAGCACTAGAAAATACTTGAAATACAGACTATGGACACTATTAAAAATGTGATCAATGTGCACTGTGGTGATACCCCTGGTGTTTCAAATGAACCTCAGGTAAAGCATGGGGTTCATTTGAGAATATATCATGCTCTACATATTATTTTTTACCCTTATGGAGTTAACTTTGCCATTTTCCAATAAAGTCTGTGCATATCATATAATTATACAAAGAAAATCTGTACTATTTTTTTCAAGACACTGCAAAAGTAATTAAATAAATATCTTTTATTCATACTCTTTCCAGATCTAGATACAAATATCTGGCACAAATTCTTCAGAAAATGTATAATCATACCAAATCAGTCTTCAACTATTTATCAATTGATAAAATGCTATACTTTTTATCTTGTGGAAAATTCACAATTTTGGGGTAAAAAACACTTCCTGGGACCATGATGATGATGATGATGATGATGATCATAATCATCATATACGACCTGATCTAACCTACTAACACCATTCCTTGAACTTTCAAGAAAAAAGTTTTATTTCAGTTACTATCATTACCATTATTATTAACTCAATAACAACCCTTTTTTCCTGCACAATAAAGAACTACACACCAGGCACTGTACATAGTCAGACGCTCAAGTGAAAAATCAGGAGCATGTGAAGTGTGCGTTTTTCCCATTCCTTATGCTTGTGACTGCAGCATACATGATTTTTTTTTAAGGAAATGAAGCTAGAAAGATACTTTCAGCCTACTTTTCAAAGGGTGGTATCACCTCTGTAACAGGGCAAAGTAAGTTCAGCACACACATTTAGCAGGTTGACCACACAGCAAGGATAATTGCCACCCAGTGCTTGCGTGCAGTCTGTCACAGCAAGAATAGATGCTGGCTGCAATCAATGAGTTGATGCATTATGATTTTCGTCATTAGTATTGTATCATTGTAATTAATGGTAATAAAAAAATCAACCCTCCCTTGCTGAAAATTCAAATGGAATAAAAAGCAAGATCAGGTAGGCCTAGTAATTGACAACTAAGCACTTGCAAAACCATTTATATAAGAAAAAATAAAAAAATAAAACAACCCAAGAACTGGGCCATGTATGTACACATCAACTCACAGTGTCAACAAATTATTTATCAAATTCATTATGATGATTTGTGAATCAAGTTACATATCAGTGACTGAGAATGGAATACTATTTCAGTTCATGAACACTTTACTTGCCTTTCTTTGTTTAGCTATAAAACAGCTAAAAGAAAGTGTTATAAATTAAAAATAATATGCCACATGTATGTTTAACTGTTTGTAAATGGGAATACACACTGTCCATTGTGAATTTTGTTGAACACACAAAGGGTCAATTAGTAGCCTACATGGACCTCACCTGATTTTGCCATCCCTCAAATTTTTGGTATGCTATTAAATCCAGTACTCTAATTATCATTATAGATGGTATGATATCATAATATCATGAAAATACTAATAACAATAAATTAAGAATCTTTCCAAAAATCATGGAAATGTGGTGAACACATGAATTAATAGGACATTTTTGGTGACTCTTTGGTGACTAAGTAGTTCTGGAGCCATCTATTTGTAATCATAATCAATAAGTTAATATCACAGTGGTTATATGGTATGTATGTCATACCCTCCAGCAAAGATGGTTATGAAAAAAAAATCTTGCAAGATTATATTATTACTGGTGAATATATTCATTCTCATCACCTTTTCTTAAAAAAACATGAACTAAAAAAATTTAAATCCCAAAGAGACTATCAGCAAGAAAAATCCATGACCTTGCGCTGCTATGCTATCCTTACCTGCTTTTTGAGCCATGGCAACTAGCAGGGTCACTTTCTTCTGTTGACTATTACATAAGCCAGTGATTCGCTCGGCAGCATGCATCCATCTGAGCGCAAGAACTGAGACAAAACCAAAACATCTGTGGACAAAGAGATATTAAAAGCACCAAGCTAATCAAAGTAGTAAATTAGCTACGTAATTATGCAAATATATTAGCAATGGAAAGCATCACAATTATCAATCATTATGATATTAATTTTACAAAGAATATTGCTTCATGTAATACTGAATGCTAATATTAATGCAAACATACTTCCACACACACACACGTATAAAATAAATAATAAAAGAGAATACTATCTTCATATTCCAAACATGGATATCAAATAAATATCAAAACTTACAGTATGTTTTAGGTTCAGCTGAAGGGCACAGAGAGGACAAGCACCACACTCAGTATGCTCAGTCTTGACAAGCAGTTCAGTTCGATCTGATGGTTTGTAGAGACCCTCTATTGTTGTCTGTTTATCTGTTACGTCAACGATAACTGGAAAAGACACGTAATTAATCATAACCAGCTTTATGACCATGGATTACATCCATAGCAATACCAAAAGAAATCATTTCTGATTCAAATCAACTAGTACTAGTACTTATAAGCATCACTGAATATCCTTAAAATTGCCACGCTGTTATACTGTAGATTACTTATATACAGTACTTGGGGTTGCAGTTCAAGACAGGTTAATTCAATTTTTATGCTGAATGTGAATACAATTTTTTTTTTTTCAGCCAGAGAGTATCCTGTTTGAAAGTACCATGTCAACAGTTTTTTGTTGACAGATAATAGTCAACACAGGAAATTATCTTATATCTTCTAGTTACTGAAAATACAGCTAAGCGTGTGTATGTATATATATATATATATATATATATATATATATTATATATATATAATATATATATATAATATATATATATATATATATATATATATATATATACACTTCATAATTAAAGCAACATTTGATGCAGAATCTTTCCATTGTTATTTCAAATTTCTTGTGTTCTATTCAAATCCACTTTAACCTTGCCACTTTGTTCCTTTTTATTCTGTAATTGTCTGCCTTTCTATGTGATAAAAAAAACAAGCTTCATATACAAAACACTGTGCTAAATACATTTACTACTTTCAAGATACCAAGAGAAGGCACAACTAATAATATAAACCACAATATATAGGAAGAGAAGGTTTTGGAATTCATATATTGGTGAGTGTGGGAAAAATAAAACTAGGAAGACTGTGTCCATGCAGTGAAGTTGGTAACACAACTGAAGTAGGAGAAATAGATTTTTTTGTGCCCTGACTATTTTCTTGAAAGTAAGAGCAACACTGGCACTAAACCTAAAGATGACGGGATGACATCCTATCATGTCATGAAAGACCGTCCCTCAGGCCAGGATGACATCTTCGCATCATGTGCAGTCATCCTGCTTTACATTATGTATGCTAAACTGCTTATGCTTGCTTGGCCATGAATTCATTCATTGAAGAGAAACAGTGCCTCAAAAGTAGGCTTCAATATCTACAATATGTTCTTACCACAGCACTGACCAAACAGTGTGAGCTACTATTATATTCCCGAGCTTCAATTCTTCCTTAAGCAGCTGACTCTACCTGTTCCCTGATACCTTGTTGATATGGCACTGGTGGCTCCAATCTCCTTCGGGTTAAATGAGTTATTTAATCATATCTTACTTAATGAACAATTTTATGATAAAATTCATGATTCTTATGGTCTTAGTCATGTATATTGTAGGGCTGCAGTATTCTGCAAAGAAAAAATTGTTTTTCACAAAAAACAGGACCTCTTGGGAGGCTATAGCCCAGTGGTGTACCATTTCCTATTTTCTAACATATAGACAAATAATTGTTCTGTTTCAAATTTTACACCTACCCAAACATCATCTGGCATTCAATATGGTCACTGTTTCATGATGAAGTTTTAGCTTTCTTTAATTTACAGCAAGTTTATAGACTGTAGGCTCCTGTATTTTACAAGGATAAAAAATAGCTTTTCACAATATTAACCTTCAGGGAGATCAGACAAATGTTGCATTTCCTTTCAATATGTGTAATTAAGATTTTAAGATGCTCAATTTTGCCTCCCGAACAAAGGGCATGTGCTATTTTGGTCTCAATAAAACAGATAAGACTAACCAATAAAAAGACAAACTGACTAAACTGATAATTACTCTGAGTTTTTATTTTACCCTTTTAAAGAATGCAATCTCCGGTACACATTTTAGCCCTTGTGTACCTTATATATATATATATATATTTATTTATTATATATATATATATATAATTTTATATATAATATATATATTTTATATATATATATATACAAATTCCTCCTGTTGTACACACTCTTGTCCTAGTCAAAAAAAAAAAAAAAAAAAAATCTGGTTTGGAACCAAAGATCTGTTGCCAAACACCATGTACACCTGTTTTCACCAGGTGTAATGCACTTTTAATATCAGGATGTTACTCTCTACTGATCCCTTTTCCTATATTTCTTTAATAACATTGGCTAAGCTTGTAGTTTGCAATGAACAAAAACTTATTCAAAGTACATTATTAAATGCATTAAGAAAATATTTCCAACTTGATACCAGGCTGGTATACACATTTGGTAAAATTATTGGGTAGTTCTTGACAGTATAGACACTCACCAGAGACTAAGTCCCCAATTCCATGTCAAAAAATTTATTCACAAATCAAAGTTTCTGTGACTAGGCTACTTCCTGAAGGGAGGGATGAAGGGGCTCTACCCCTAACATCCCCAGGAAACATTGCCTCACTATAAAGGGCAAGTTAGAGCTGAAACTCAGGAACACCAAGTGGACTTAGACTGTGAGCAGTGCTTTCTGCGATGATTTTCCTTTATTTGTGGCATTTTCCGTTCATGATTATTTCTTGATACTACAACTGCAACTTTTTTCCCCTCTTCAATAATATCATCTTCAATTTGCCCAAGATTTGCGCATCCATACCATTAAGATTAACCAATATTTTGTTCAAACACACAGTAATAAAGCTTATTTTTGGGCCTTCAAAGAAAAAATTTAAAATGCATCCATAAC
>NW_023650934.1:0-5805 GCF_015228065.2 Penaeus monodon | reverse complement strand
CGGGAAGCGAAGGGTGGATGCGGCCATGCGCCCCCGTCGGCGTTAGCCCCTTGATGATGAGATGATGATATATATATGATATATATATATATATGTATATAATATATATATATATATTATATATTATATGTATATATATATATGTGTATACATATATATATATATATTATATATATATATATATATATATATATATTATATATATATATATATATATATATATATGTATGTATATTGTATATGTTATATATATATATCATATTTACACATATATATGTATTATATATATTATATATATCTATATATTATAATATATATATATATATATTATAATAATATACATATACTATACCATATATATTTACATATAATATATACATATATAATATACATATATATATATATATATATATATATATATATATATATGTATACATATATATATATATATATATATATATATAATATATACATATATATATATATATATATATATATATACATACATATATATTATCTGTATTATATGTATATGTATATAATATATATACACATATATTATACACTATATATATTATGTATGTATATTGTATATGTATATATTATATTTATATATCTATCTATGTATATATATATATATTATATATATATATATTATATTTATATATATATATATATATATATATATATATGTATATATATGTTCCCTATTTATTCAGGTGTACAAATGTATGTCATCCAGCATGCACTCATTCTAGCACTTGAACTTGCATACACCAAATCTTCCTTCATATTTCCTCTTACTTTAGATGGGTTTTTATGGTCCATTATGATGTGTCGTACATTTCTGCCGTAACTTTATCCTGTGCATATGTTCCGTGAAAAACCCTGCAGTAATAACCTCCTCACTTTACTTGCTTGCATGACGATTCTCTAATCAGGTCCTTGCTTTATCTTTCCTCATCCTGGTGCATGGCAAAACATGGTACTCTTGTTGTCCTCTTCAGTCTCTTGGAATGAGAGTGGTAGACACTGCTGCTTTTGTGTTCCAGCTAGCCTCTCTTTTTCTTGTTATTTTTACTGGGTAATGGAAGTATCTGGAAGGAGAGTGTTAGTTAGCCTGCTGTTGAGAAGGAATGGCCAGACAGTAACATTTGAAAAGAAAAAGATGCACAGCCTATTTCATTAATGTGATGGGCAGATTGGTCCTTGTATGATGTGTGGGACTAATGAGGCATAGCATAGTTTCTTTAAAATTGTCATAATTTCTTATAATCCACTTGGTTTCAGGAAGCCAGGA
This sequence comes from Penaeus monodon, assembly GCF_015228065.2. Lineage (NCBI taxonomy): Eukaryota > Metazoa > Arthropoda > Malacostraca > Decapoda > Penaeidae > Penaeus > Penaeus monodon. The sequence goes on along the minus strand of NW_023650934.1, from coordinate 4,505 downwards.
GTGGCTCTCATTTTCTTTGACAGTGGCACTAATTAGTATTGGTGTGACACCAAAATGTTTATGCAGTCAGTTATTTACGTTTTTATTTTTAGGCCCATTTGCTGTTTGCAATTTTGCTCTTGTTAACTGTTTAATATTATGATTTAATATAGGGTAAGAGAATCCAAATGAGTGACAAGTAACCGTACTCATACAGTTCCCTCCCAGAAAAAAAGGTAGACAGCAGAAACAAACACGAGGAAATGCATGGAAGGGAAATGCCACAAGTAATTATTGTGTACTATCTTGAAAGGATGATTGATTCTCAGAAGATGGGGTCTTGTGTTTACTTTGTTGTTTTGTTTGTTTACTAAACATGTTTTTTTTTTTAAAGCATTCCTTTGTATCAAGAGCAGATAGACTTGTTAGCATGTTTGATTAGGGATAGCCTTTCTTTACCTTGAGTGTCTCCAGCCTCATCTGTAGTAATGAGAATTATGTTTCTTATCATGTTGCTCTGTTGTCTGCTGGTGTTTGCAGTGGTTTGGCACACCAGCTAGTATGTTTGTTTACACATTGTAGGAATTTGCCAGTGGTAAGGGATAGGAAGTTACCTTGTTGGGTGTTTACTTATTTCTCAGACTGTAAAGTATTTTGAAGAGCAACATGAAGCATTGTGTATTACTGTTATTAATCAAATGTTGAAAGAATTTTTTTTTTACTAGATATAAAGATCATTATGTGCAAGTGAATTTGATCATGATTTTTATTAGAGCTCGTAGTTTATTTCACCTAGGCTGTAAAGCAAAATACTGGCCACCATGAGAATACAGGCAAAAGTCACCTTAGGGTACATTTCTCAGAAATGGATTGTAAAGTGATCATTTGCTTGTTGCTTTATGATGTAAGTTCAGTGGCGACACGATGATTCTGTAATCCCTCAGAGATAGTAAAGCACTCAACATAACAGAGTACTCAACCAATCTAAGTTCACTTATTGTTGAAAGAAGAGAAGATTGAATTAGATAGAAATAAATGAACTTTACTTGCAACATAAGTTTTTCCTGTGCCATTTTGGGCTGTGACAGACTCGCAATCAGATCAAAAGAAGAAAAATATGTAACTGCAAACTAAGACAGAGCCTAGCAATCACTGCCACACAGTGAATGTGCTATAGTTTAGAGAAGGCATTGATTAATCATAGATTAGGTCGCTGTTAGAGTTTGGGGGCGAATGAAAAAATGAATTATGTAATCATTTAGTTGAGTGTGACAAGTTGATTGTGTAGGGAGAGATGCCGTCATTAGATTTCTGTTTCCCATTCCTCCAAGATACAGTTTTGTCCATTCCTCTTGAAATTATGGAACAGCTTGTCATGATTATAGCTACTCATGTTTATTCTTATGTGTATAAAAGCCAGAATTTATTAGGCATTGGGTGCAGAAGCATTGAATTTTAGTGCAGAGCATACAGAGTTTACAGAGGATGCACTTATAACATTATTCTTTGACTTTTTAAATTTTCTTCATCCTTGTGATTTTCGCCCTTTTCTTGTTCTTTTTTTCTCCGCCTCTTCTTCATCCGTATGGATTTTCTCTTTTCCTTGAATGCATCTCTTCATCTTCAGTCATGTCATTTTCCTTTTTTTTTTTCTTGTCCGTTTTTCCCTTTGTCTTCACCCCCTTGATCTCTTTTTTTCTTTTCCATTCCTCTTCTCCTCTTCCTTACCTTCAGTATTCATTGTGATCTGCCCTGCCCCCCTTATTCATCTGCCTTGTACTTTTTTTCTCTGTGCTTATTTTTCTATTTCTCTTTGCTCTCTCTCTTTCTCTGTGCTGAAGGTGGTCCAAAAGTCTTGGGTAAATGTGTTGTTCATGGTGCTTGTATGTTATTTGATGATGGTGTGAGAAGCACACTTGGCTCTAGGTTGAAATAAAATCTATGTTTGTATGTATTTATTTGTATGAATATGTATATATGTAAATACATATGTCTCTCTCTCTCTCTCTTTCTCTAATATATATATATATATATATATATATATATATATATATATATATATATATATATATATGTATGTATGTATGTATATATGTATGTATATATATGTATATGTATATATATGTATATGTATATATATGTATATGTATATATATACATATTCATATATACATATATATATACATACATATATTCATACATATATTCATACATACATATATACATATATATACATATATATACATACATATATATATATATAATGTATATATATATATATATAATGTATATATATATGTATATATATGTATATGTATATGTGTATATATATATATATATATATATATATATATATATATATATATATATATATATTATTATATTATATAGTATATATTATATTATATGTATATATATATTATATTATATATATATATTAATATATATATATTATATATATATTATATATTATATGTATATTATATGTATATATATATATATATATAATATCTATTATATTCTATATATATACTATATATTATATTATATTATGTATATATATACTATATATTTATATATATATATATCTATATATATATATTATATATATATATATATTATATATATTATATTATATATATTATATATATTTATATTATACTATATATACAATACAACACCACACACACACACCACACAGACACACACACACACACACACACACACACACACACAACACACACACACACACACACACACACACACACACACACACACACACACACACACACACACAAAAAAAAAAAAAAAAAAAAAAAAAAACATGCATACATACATTTATTACCTCCTCTCCTAGCCCTTTCTAGCCTTTTACCTGTCTGTTCCCCAACACTCACAAGCGCTGGCTGCTGCCTCTTGACTAGTCACTTTCTCATTTGTGTCATGTTTATTAAAACTTTTAGTATTGATTATCAGTGTTACTTATTAATTTATTTATAGATTTATAGTGTGCGTGTGCGTGTGTGTGTGCGTGTTTAAAGTTTATGAGATTGATGATAGAGCAAAATTTACATTTGAAAAGTTTCTTTTGCAATATATATCCCATCCAAGTCAAGACACTTCTGATGGCTAGGTTTCCATTGTTCTGTGAAAACCATGGTATTGATAAATGAGCGACATTCATACATCTTTTGAATCACTAATTGTTGCAGAAAGAGTGCCTTAGATGTGTTGCTTCGTTTTTGGGAATGGAGAAAGAAAGAGCTAGACCCGAGCTGCACGGATTCATGGTTTCCTTTGAGAGTTCATTATGCAGGCAGAACAGTACTTGATTATGGGGTTTTCAGTCTTCTTTCTGCAATGGCATCGTATACTTTATTTTTCTTCACATGTTTATAATGATAGTTGTATGGCATCTGTGGTAGTGTCTCTCTCCTGTTGCCTGACCTCAGTAGAAGCTGCGACATTCCTAGATGGCCCCCTCACTCGAAGCTGGATTACTAGTTTGGAGGCATTGTTGGTCCTGTAAGATTTCTGTTATGCCTTCTTAATCTTGAGGTTGCATTTTTGTTACCTCAAAGCCAGAAGGTTAAACGTATCTCATAGCATGCAGAGAATATTGTTCTCTGCTCCTCTTGGTTCTCTACAACGATAACATCTTTTGAGACTCAAAAAACTGTTGCCATGACCTATTGCCCTTGCCCAGGGATGATTCACTTACACCTTATGAAGCCACTGCTTTTATTAGTGTTTGCTCTCAGAATGAAGTGGAGAAATCCCCATTTCATCACTGGTCTCGAGTCTTTCAAATATATGTCATTTTCAGACTCAAGATTTATGTTGACAGATTGGCTCTTTGATGTTAGTCTTTTACTGCAGATTTCTTTGTTAGATAGGTGTGATTTTTTAGAGGCAAAAGTGTATGAAAATGAATCAAGTTTGGACATAAAATTTTATGGTCATACATATTTGATTTGATGGACATATAGATTTTTTCGGATGTAATTTTTGTGATTTTCTGTGAACCTTTTTAAAGACCCCTCATGTGTATGTATAATGTATGGTTGATATATTGAGTCAGCTACAAAAACAGTAATTGTATTGTATTCTGAGTACATTCCACACTGCTGGCTTGCCTCGTACTCTGTTGATTATAGCACAGCTTTTTTGCCTCTGGTTCCTGCCATTCAGTAGCCAGATATTTCACCAGGGAATAGTTACTGTTATTCTATTAATAAATATTAACTTCTAGTTTTTACATGTTTGTTAAAGAATTCTTGGAAGAACTTGTAATATGTTTCCCTTTTTGTAGTCAGTTGTAATTAAAGTATTGCTTTTTTTTCCAGATAATTAAAACTGGTGACACCGAAATAAGGTAAGTTGCCACCAACGTGTTTCTTTATATTAAATGTAAAGATTTGTGTAGAACAATACATTGTCATTCTCTTTTGTGCGTGTGACTGCGTGAGTTTCTTGTGAAGGAGAAATGAAATGAGTAGAGACAGGAGGATGAGGACCTGAAATGT
>NW_023650933.1:0-5806 GCF_015228065.2 Penaeus monodon | reverse complement strand
CATTAATTATCATTAACATTTAAAATGATACGTTTTTGGCACCAACGTTATTTAAATTTTTCCAGTTTCAATAGTTCAGCTTGGAAACTGAACTTTTTTTCAACTTTTTGCTTCCTCTCGTCCATTGGTTCAAAATTATAAAATCATCTCTGTCTAACCCTTCTGTAATAGAGCTGAACATCTTTTATCTTTGTTTTTTTCTCTCTTCCAAAATAGTAAGACCTATTTTCTGTAGTCTTCTTCGCAGCTCATATCTCTTAGAGTAGGTGCCCATCTTGTGGCTGCCTTTGAACTTTTTTATTTTATCTATAAAATTTTTTTTAAGTGTGGACTCCATCCCGCTGTACCATACTCAAGACTAGGTCTTATAATGGCTGAATGTTCTAATTTCTATAATATTATGAGACTCCGTATCAAATGCTTTCTTAAAGCTACATATACACAATCCACCTAGCCGTCCCTTTTTTGTACTATTCAAAAACCCTTTTATCACAGAAACAGGAGATTTGCTAAACATGACTTCTTCCCTAAAATAAAATTTGTTTATTCGATATAATATCGTGTTTTTCAAGTACTTCAACCGACTGTTTCTTAATAACCTTTCCAACAGCTTGTATACTACACTAGTTAAAGAAACTGGTTTATAATTTTGAGGGTTTTTTTTGTTAATGTTCTTGCATAAAGGTGTAACACTGGCAACTTTCCAATCTTTTGGCAGTTTCCTTGTCTCACTGAATTTTGAGATATTAACAAAAAAGTAGTACATAACCCTCGGCACTTTCCCCTCAGAACCTAGTTAAATATCTCATCTGGCCCCTCTGCCTTGGGTTTTGACAAAACCCTTTCGGAGGTCTTTTTTTTAAATTTTTTTCAAGTGTGATATTTTCGATTTCTGATTTACGTTTTATGATTACTTGCATTTCAAAGTATGGGTCTGAAAAAAACACTGTCTGAAATTTCTCATTAAGGATTTCACCTAAATTTTCCCCTTCCTTAGTAAAACGATGTTATTGTCTTGATGGCGCTAATTGATCTCTACTTTAGTCTTACTATTTTTGAGTTAAAGAAGAGTTTTTTTTTTTTTTTTTTTCAATTATTGATAATACCCTTTCAAATTAAATTTTGCCCTCATGGTTTGGGTTAAATCATTTCTTCCTACAATATACCTTCACACATTTCCTGAGATCGTCTTCTGTACCTTCTCGAAAAGGGAAATGTTTTTTCTCATTTTCTTGCATTTTTCATTGAACCACGTTGGCCATTCTTGTTTCAATTTTTATCTTTATACAAGTTTTTCTACTCCTTGTTTATTGACTTCACAAACTTTAGAATATTGATATAAAGGTTCGTTAAAGGAGGGTTTACTAGTTTATGCCATCAAAGAATTCTTTACGGCATCTACTCGTATAATTACCTCTCTTGCAATTGTACTTCCTTTTCTTCTTTATTACGATGTTTTTTCCCTGTAGCAGATAATATTTCAACTTAATTACCACATGATAAACTTTTTCCAGAAGAGTCCAGTACTCCATATTCATAATGTCATCTTCATGCTTTGTAAATATAAGGTCAAGCATAGATGGTCTATCTAGCCCTCTTATTCTGGAGGGGGACAAAATTCATTTGCCCTTTAGTAATTTCGCATTCCACGAAATCTGGCTGTGCTCTGGTATCGAAACTTTCCCAGTCAATTTTGCTGTTAAAATCTCCGGTTACAAAAATTTTCTTTGCATTAGTTCCGAAAGTGTAGCACTTCTTCCAGGCTCTTTAACATTTTGAATAATTTTGGGTAATTTTTTGGACCACACCGATGTACGAGGTAATAGTACATTGGGGTTTATTATATTAACTCCGTTTCTTTCTCCCTCTTTAGTTCTACCAGGGGTCTTGCTAAATTTCCTTGTAAAAATTTCCCTTTTCCTTATTAATATTGACCCCCTCCTTTTCCATTTGCCCTATTTTTTCTCCAAATATTGTAGTCTCTGAGTCCTCTACAGAGGGATCTGTTTGGATTAGTGATGCCTGTTACATCTGGTTTATTACTTTCAATAACTTTATCTAGTTCTAGTACTTCGAACATAAACTCTCTATATGTGTATAAACTATTTATATAATCTTTCGGTTTTCCTTTTAGCTGCAAGGCTAGTGATGTCGGGTCTCCACATTTTGGCTCCGATAGAAAAACTGGTTTTGCTTGGAAGTCCCCCACCTTCCAAATGAACAAGTTTATTTTCTCCTTCAGTCCTTTGACGTTTTATTCTTCTGCAGTATTTCTTGGTCATCTTTGGACAAATTTTCTCTTGTCCAGTTTTTCTTTATTTTTCGTGTGTGGCCAGCTTTCTTTTTGAATCATTTACCATTTGCTACTCATGAATGCCACTTTTAAAGGACGTTTTTTTCCCTTTCAAATAATCCCAACCTCCTGGGGCTATATATTCTGCTCCGAGAAATAGGATTATGACCTTTGTCTTCGTTGTATCACTCGTTTCCCATCTTTTACAAATTTTCCCTTTCATTTTCCATTGGGGACTATGTCTTGTTTACATCAGCCAAATTTACAATATTCCTTGTGTGTTGCCCAAGGTGTGACATTATTTTATTTTATTTTATTTATTTATTTTTTTTATCTTTTTTTTTTTTCTTTTCTTTTTTTTTACGTCTTTGCAAGCTATTTTCATTTCTTCCTTTGCGATCTTGATGATGTCTTTTTCTAACTTTTTTTTTCCGTTTCATTTTGTTTCCTTTTCTTTAGATACACCGGCATATGTAGCTGTCATCTTTTTGCCTTCCATTTGTTGAGATTAGTTAGTTGACAAATTACTATCAAGCTGCTTAACAATTCTGTCCTTGATTACTTTATCAACTTTTTTTTTGCAGTTCTTTGCCTCGATTTGACTTTGTTGCCAATCTTGTTTCTGCTTCTTCCCCTTTTCCTTGAGGTTTTTGGTTTCATGTCAGATTCTTCGTTAATTTCTCGGAATGGTTGTGTTTCTAAGCAAATTATCCAAACCAAATTTGTTCAAATTTACGTTATCTTTAGTATTTTCAACATTCTGTTACCCGGCTGTCTACCTCGGCTTCAAGAGCCTCAATTCTAACTGCTGCTTCCGCTAGCTTCATTTTCGTTCTGAATGGTTACCCATAAAACAACACAGAAATAGAAACTGTACTCACTGCCCTGGTAAACGAAAAACACTACCAGCAGTATTTGCGGTCAATTCTCGCCTCCCTCTCCTTCGCCTCACTTCCCGGCTAACAAAGGCTCACTATCTAGCAGAGCACTATCTGGCTAGCAGAATTAGACCACCCATTGCCTGATCTCCATATTTAACATGTAAGAGCTATATTTCACTGATGCGATGGTGTGTGTGTGTGTGTGTGTGTGTGTGTGTATGTGTGTGTGGGGTTGTGTGTGTGTGTGTGTGTGTGTGTGTGTGGTGTGTGTGTGTGTGTGGTGTGTGTGTGTGTGTGTGTGTGTGTGTGGTGTGTTTGTGGGGTGCGTGTTTTTGTGGTGTGTGAGGTCCGTGTGCGTGTGCGTATGTGTGTGTGTGTTGTGTGTGCGTGAGAGAGCGAAAGAGATACTCGAGTACCATACACATGCTTAGCGTAATCTACAACGTCTGCAGTAAAATACTTTCTGTAACCTTCAAGGAGCAAATCTTTTTACTACATTCAGTAAGCTGGGGGTTTAATGTAATTGTAGAAAGATCTTTATGAGGAATTCACCGTAGGAAAAACCCGCGTTGTACGTAATTATCTAAAACAGATGAGATGTAGGTCTATAATCTGTGACAATTTTATATTTTTCATTTGACAGAATAAGGGGTGAACTTTTTTTTGTAGGGTTTATGGTTTTTACAGGGATGGGTGTTTATAAAAGCAGATGGGCGGAAAGGGGGCAGTTTCGCTTTTCACACACTTCACACACCATACTAATATAATAGTAAACATTTACACACACACACACACACCACACACACACACACAACACACACACACACACACACACACACACCACACACAAAAAAAAAAAAAAAAAACCACAAACACACACCCACACACAAACACCACAACACACACCACACAAAAAAAACCACACCCCCTGCTTAAAAGAAATTTAAAATATTGTTAGGGTTTTGGCTAATTTACGATTAATAAAGATTTTTTGTTTGTGTAGGATTGAAGGTAGAAGTAGTACAGTTGCTCCCTTTCCCTCGCAAAGAACAATTAGAAAATTTAATTTTTTAAAAAAAAAATCACCTTTTTTGTGAGAGATGTGCTTAGATGAGCAAAATGATGGGATTAAATTTTCTTTGATTTTTATTTGCATTTTTCCCAAAAAGGAGATCATTTTTTTTATGTATGGGTTATACATAAGATAACCGGAAATACAAATTCAAATTTTTAAACTGAGCCAACTCAAAATTTTCGTGATCAAAAGGATACTACCTTTTACCCATACTTTTTCTTATATAGTTTATGGTCACGAATCCCTCACTGTGTGCAAAATAGCAAAAATTAACATTTACCGACCCTTTTCAAAACATTTCCTGGGTCAATCAAGTCTTTCGCCTCGATTAACCTTTTTCATTTTGATCACGACAAATGTATCGCACCCGAATATCACGCAAAAAATTTGAATATTTTTACCTTATATCATTATATCTGTTAATAGTATTAAATGGGGCATTTTTGGTAATAAACGAACCTATTGCAATGAGTTTATATATATTTCTAATAAAGCAAAATATATCACTTACACTTTTTGAAGAACTTTTCACATAGTTTTAATATTTTGATGCGCTTCCAAACCAATACATGAACGTCGCAAAAATTGCATTTCATAAACTATGCTTTTAGTTCCTTTACAACATAAACAAAAACGCAAGAAAAAGGTTTTCATGCCCCTTGCACCCCGCGCCTTCCCCACAACCGACGAAATGAAGGAGGGTTTCCCCCAAAAATGAAATTGACTTTAGTTTTTCCGGGCGTTTTCTCATCCCCTTTGAACGCGCTGTCGCGGCTTCGCAAACAGCCCCTTCTTTCTGGTAAAATCAAGGCGGCCGACCATTTTGGGGAACGGTATTTTGTTTTCCCCGGTAGAGACAGTACCGAGTTCAGGGGGAATTTGGGTTCTGTAGACCTTGAGTAGAGTAAATCGTTTTTTCGCTAACCGGAGAAAGCGGCTTAATTTTTATTTTAAAAAAATTTAGGCAATTTTTACCCCATTATTTTGACAAATCCTAACAAGTGAAAAGAAAAGAATTTGTCTACAAACACTTTACTCCTTTTTTGCACCTGCCCAAATTTAAAGATTAAACTAAAAAAACTCTAAGCCAAAAAAACCCCACGTCAAATGGCCGAGGACCCTAAAGTTTCTCCGCAGGGGAAAAATCAAGGGCAAGTCGGTTTAATTTTCACAAGCCTTTTTGTTATCAGAGGATTTGCCGACCCTCCGTTTTCACAGCGGGGTGGGGCGGAAGCCACAAAAACAAATACCCCAATGAAGAAAAAGGGAGTAACAAAACCCCCCCCACGGGCTTTCACGGTGTTAAAAACCCCCGAAATTAACCTTTTTCACAAAAGCAATTTTTATTATATATATATATATATATATATATTTATATATTATATATAAATATTAAAATATAAAAATATAAATATATAGTAATATATATTTTTAATAATATATATATAATATATATATAATAAAAATAAATATTATATATATTTATATATAAAATTAAATAATATAAATTAAATATTTTTTAAAAATATTAAAATTTTTAAAATATATATATATATA
>NW_023650932.1:0-5807 GCF_015228065.2 Penaeus monodon | reverse complement strand
AAAGGGGGGGGGGGAAAAAAAAAGGAGAGAGGAAAAGGGAAAGGGAAAGAAAAGAAGAAAGGAGAGGGAGGGGAAAAGAGGGGGGGGGGGGGGGGGGGGGGGGGGGGGGGGGGGGGGGGGGTTGGAGGGGAAGAAGAAAAAAAAAAAAAAAAAAAAAAAAAAAAAAAAAAAAAAAAGGGGGGGGTTGGGGGGAAAAAAAAAAAAAAGGGGGGGAAAAAGAGAAGAGAAGGAGAGAGAAGCAAGAGAGAAAGAGAAGGAGAAGAGAGGGGAAGGAGGGGAAGAGAGGAGAGAGAGGAAGAGAGAGAGAAAGAGAGAGGAGAGAAAAAAAAAAGAGGAGAGAGAGAGAGGAAGGAAGAGAGGGGAAAGAGAGAAAAGGAGAAGAGAGAGAGGAGAGGAAAAGAGAGAAGAGAGAGAAAAGAAGAGAAAGGGAGAGAAAGGGGGAAGAGGAGAGGAGGGGGAGAGAGAGAGAGAGGGGAGAGGGAAAAAAGAGAAGAAGAGGGGGAAAGAGAAAAAAAAAAAGGGAAAAGGGAAAAATTTAAAAAATACTTCAAATAGGGGAAAAAAGGAAAACCCAAAAAAAAAAGGGGGGGGAAAAAGGGAGGGGGAAACAAAAAAACGGAAAAAAAATAAAAAACCCCACAACCAGGGGTTTACAATCGGTCTATTTAGACTCCAGCGAGGACTCTCTCACGCGCTCCCCAAAAATTTTTGGGAAATTTGCTGACATAATGAAACATATCGTCACTCATGGAGGCCAAATTTTGAAAGGGGTGTGTTTTTTTGTACAAAGGAGACAAAGCTTAGGGGCATATTTATTTGCAAAATGTTGAAGTGGAAATCTGTGAAAGGGGAAAATGAATTCCTTATATAAAATGTGTGCGTGTAAAATTTTATATATATGTATACATATATGTATATTATATATATTATATATATATATATAAAATAAAATATATTTATATATATATTATATATAAAATATCGTTGTGTGTGGTGTGTGGGTGTGGTGTGGTGTGGTGTGTTGTGTGTGTGTTGTGTGTGTGTGTGTGTTTTGGTGGGGTGTGTGTTGGGGTTTGTGTTGCGTCTGTCGTGTTTGGTTGTTTGTGTGATATGATGTTTTTATGCTTTAAAATATATATATAAAATTTATATTATATATATATATATATAATATATTATATATATTTTAAAATTATATTAGAAAAAACAGTAATTTGAATCGCTAGTTTTCCAGGATCATTTTTTAAAATTATACATATTAAAAATCACACACACACACATTTTATATATTCATATATTATGTGTGTTGTGCGTATTATATATATTATTTTAATCAATAATGTGTGGTGGGGTGGTGGTGTGTTGTTGTGCGTGTGGTTTTTGTGTTGTGTGGTGTGTGTGTGTTGTGGGTGTGTGTGGTTGGGTGTGGTGTTTGTGTGTGTGTGTGTGTGGTGTGTGTGTTTGGTGTGGTGAGTGTGTGTGGTGTGTGTGTGTGTGTGGTGTGTGTGTGTGGTGTGGGTGTGTGTGTTGTGTGTGTGTGGGGTGTGGTGTGTGTGTGTTGAATTATTTTAATGCATTGTATTATTAAAATATATTAAAAAATTATATATATTAAAATTTTATATATATATTATATATATTATATTTATTTTATATATATATATAAATATTAAAATTATCTATTTATATATTTATTATAAAATTTATATTAATTTTATTATATTATACATTGCATATACATATTTTCTCACACACACAATTTATTTTAGTAATATATACATATATAATATAAAAATTATTTTATATATTATATATATATATATATATATAATAAAAAATATATTATATTATGTTATTTTATGTGTTATTATATTATATATATTATATATATTAATTATATAAATATATATATATAAATTAATTATTATAATTTATATACTAGCACACAAAACACACACACTTTACACTACAAAAAAATATATATAATATATAATTTATGTGTATATAGGTATAATAATATATATATATATATATAATATATATTAAAAATATATATATATATATTTTTTAAATTTTTTTTATATATAATATATTTTATATTTTATATATATCATATATATATATAATTTTTAAAATTATGTAAATAAAATTTTTACAAAATTTTAAAAACATATCTATCTACTATCTATCTATCTATTTTCGATCTTCTATCTATTTTATTTTATATCATCTATCTATCTATATATTTTCCCCCAACACAGGTTGTTTGGAAAGGCATTGAAAAAAAAAACGTCGTAAACCGAGCGCCCACACCTCCCCTCACAACCAGCAGTTTCTTCCTTTTCATTCAGAGAAAGGCCTTTGCCTTTGAAAGGGCCCGCCTTTGCCCCCCTGGGGAAAAGGGTTCTTTGTCAAGATCTGCCCCCATAAAACTTGTCCTCTTTAAAAAGCGAGTTTTTTTTTTGGGGGAATTTGATTAATAATATATATTAAATATTCTATATATATTTTATATTATTTATAAAATATAAAAATAATTTTATATATATATAATATATTTTAATTTTATATTATTTTAAATAATTTTTATAAAATAAAATTATAATATATATCATTTTTATATATATAATATTTATTATATATTTTATATATAAATATTTAGGTATATATACACAAAAACCCCCAACACCCCACAAAACACCAAAAAACACAAAACACAAAAACCCCCAAAACATACAAAACACACACCCCACACACATACCCCCAAAACCAAAATCACATTTTATACATACTTATATATAATATTATATATTATTATATATATATATTATTATAATATATATATATATTTTTATATATATAAGTATTTTCATATATAAAATTTCATACCCACCCCACAAAACCACACAAAAACCCCACACACACAAAACACAAACAAAACACACCCACAACACCCACCACATATATTATAAAATTTTATATATAAAAAAAATTATATATATATAATTTTTAAATTTTAAAAATTTATAGAAAATAGATAGATAGATAATAGATAGATTAGATAAGATAGACAGATAGATAGATGTTTTAAGATAGTTTGGATGATGATAGATAGTAGAAAAGTTTAAAAAGAAAATATATGTATGTATAATTTGTCTATTATAACACACCCCACAAAACACAAAACCCCCAACACACACACACCCCAAAACAACACACCAAAAAAAAAAAAAAAAATATTTTATATATATTTTATATAATATATATTATATAATATGGGGGTGTGTGTTGTGTGTGTTTTGGGGTTGGTGTGTGTGTTTTGTGTGGTTTTTTTTTTATATAAACTTTTATATATAATTAATAATAAAAATTTTTTTTTAAAATTATTATTTATCATTTTTAATTATTATTTATTATTATTTTATTATCTATTTTTTTAATTTTAATTATTATTATTTTTTTCTTAAATTTTTAAAATATATTTTTATATATAATTATATATATTAATATATATATATATATTTATTATGTGTGTGTGTGTGTTTTTGGGGGGGGGGGGGTTTTTGTGTGTTGTGTGTGTTTTGGTGGTGTGTGTGGGGGTGGGTGTGTTTTTGTTGGGTTTTTTTTTTTTATTTTAAAACCCCAAAAAAAAAAAAAAAAAAATATATAATATTATATATATATATATATATATATAATTATATATATAAATTTTATATATTTTCCTTTTTTTTATTGTGTGTGGTGTTTTTGTGTTTTTGTGTGTGTGTGGTGTGTGTTTTGTGTGTTGTTTTTAATACAAAAAACAAAAAAAAAAAAAAACCCAATATATAATATAATAAAATAATATATATAATATATATTATAATATTTATATATATAATATATATTATATATAAATATATATTATTTTTTTTTTTTTTTTTTTTTTTTTTTTTTTTTTTTTTTTTTTTTTTTTTTTTTTTTTTTTTTTTTTTTTTTTTTTTTTTTTTTTTTTTTTTTTTTTTTTTTTTTTTTTTTTTTTTTTTTTTTTTTTTTTTTTTTTTTTTTTTTTTTTTTTTTTTTTTTTTTTTTTTTTTTTTTTTTTTTTTTTTTTTTTTTTTTTTTAAAAAAAAAAAAAAAAAAAAAAAAAAAAAAAAAAAAAAAAAAAAAAAAAAAAAAAAAAAAAAAAAAAAAAAAAAAAAAAAAAAAAAAAAAAAAAAAAAAAAAAAAAAAAAAAAAAAAAAAAAAAAAAAAAAAAAAAAAAAAAAAAAAAAAAAAAATATAATTAATATTATATAATTAAATAATAATAATATATAATAATTAATAATAAATAATAATAATTAAAATTAAAATTATATATATTAAAAAAAATTTTTATATAATAATATAAAACCACCACACACACACACACACAACACACACACCACCACACACACACAAAAAAAAAAAAAAATAACTATATATATATATATAATATATTTTAAATATAATATGGTGTTGTGTTTGTGTGTGTGTGTGTGTGTGTGTGTGTGTTGTGTGTGTGTGTGTTAAAACATTTATAATCATATTCTCTTTCTATCTATCTATCTATTTTCATCTATCCATCTATCTATCTTCTATCTATCTGTCTATCTATCTATCTATCTATCATCTATCTATCATCTTTCTTTATATATATATTATATATAAAAATAATCATATATATATATATATATAATTAAAATATTGTTTGGTGTTTGTGTGTGTGTGTGTTGTGTTGTGTGTGGGTGGTGTTTTGGGTGTGGGTTGGAATTTATATATGTCATCTTTATATTTATATATTATATTTATATATATATATTATATTTTAAAATATTATAATATATATATATAAAAAAAATATGTATTATATGTGCTGTTTTGGTTTATGTTGTGTGTGTGTGTGTGTGTTGTTGTGTGTGTGTGTGTGTGTGTGTTGTTTTGGTGTGCGTGTGTATATATACTTTAAATATTAATTATATATATATATATATATTAATATATTATTTTTATATATATATAAAATTTTATATATACATTTTATATATATATATAAAATTTATATATATATATATATTATTATATATATATATATATTATTATATAATTATATTATAAAATTAATATAATATATATAAATATATTTTATATTATATATATATAATATATATTTTATATATATATATATAATATATATAATATATATAATCATCCCAAAAAAACTCGCTTTAAAGGAAAAGTGTATGGAATGAGATCTTGCACGAACCCTTTTCCTAGTGGGTCAAAGGGGGATGCTTTCCAAAGGAAAAGGCTGCTCGAACGCGGGAAGGCTGCTGGTGGAGGGGGGTGTGGGCGCTCGTCCGACTCTTTTTTAAATCCCTTTCCCAACATATCCTGTGGGGAAATTTAAAAATAATAGATAGATGATATAGATAGATAGTGAAAATCAATATAATAGTAATAGATAGATAGATATTTTTGTTATTTATTTACTAATATATTTTTATATTTTATATATATATTATAAATTATATATATATATAATATATAAATATAATTATATATATATATAAAATATATTATATATTATATATTATTTTATATATACCTTATCCTAATATATATTATATATTTTTTTTTTGTTTTTTGTTGTTTGTGTGTGTGTGCATATGTATATATAATATATATATATATATTATATATATAATATATATATATATATTTATTTTTATATATTTTAAATATATATATACACATAAACATTAAAATATTTTTAATATATATTTAATATATATTATATATAT
>NW_023650930.1:0-5807 GCF_015228065.2 Penaeus monodon | reverse complement strand
TTATTATATTATTTAACTTTTTATTATTGTTATATTACAGTATAAAGATTTTTGGCAATGATACTAATAATTAAGGTAATAGTAATAATAATAATAATAATAATAATAATAATAATTAATAATAATAATAATAATATTATAATAATAATAATAATTATAATAATAATAATAATAAAATAATAATAAATTTTTATAATATTCAAATGTTTATCAAAATTCTCTTTATTCTCACTTTTATCATCATTATTTTTAAATGTTTTAATACAATTCTGGTAATTATTATCATTATTACCCTAATAATTGCCGAAATCACCAAAGAAATCGAAAAAACATCATTTTGGAGTATACTCTCAAAAGGCTATATTTCGCTAGATTTTGCCGCTTTTTCGACTTTTGGGAATGTTTTTCTTATACCTTTTTTATATTATATATGGAGACAATTCCTGTTATTATCATCATCATTATCATGATTATCATCATTATTATCATTGTCATCATCATTATCATCATTATCATCATTATCATCATCATTATCATCATTATTGCAATTATTATCATAAATTATTGCAATTTGTTTATCATTATTATTGCAATTATTGGAGTTAAAGTATAAATTTTTGCAATAATACTAATAACCACAACAATAATAATAGTAATAAAAATAATAATAACAATAATAACGATTTTATAATAATTATTTATATCATTATCTAATTAGTATCGTTATTACTGTAATTATTACTGTTATAATAATTATTTTTGCAATTATACTACCAGTACAAATAATAATAATGATAATAATAGCAATAATAATAATAATAATAATAATAAAATAATGATAATAATAATAAAAATAATAATTTTAATGATATTCAAATGTTATCAAAATTCTCTTTATTCTCACTTTATCATCATTTTGTTATGTTTAATACAATTCTGTTTATTATTATCATTATTACCCTAATAATTGCCGAAATCCCCAAAAGAAATCGAAAAAACGTCATTTTGGAGTTTACTCTCAAAAGGCTATATTTCACTAGATTTTGCCGCTTTTTCGACTTTTGGGAATGTTTTCCTTATACTTTTTTTTATATTATATATGGACACAATTCCTGTTATTATCATCATCATTATCATGATTATCATCATTGTTATCGTTATCATCATCATTATCATCATTATCATCATTATCATCATCATTATGATCATTATTGCATTATTATATCATTATTGCAATTGTTATCATTATTATTGCAATTATTGGATTTTATGGTATATATTTTTGCAATAATACTAATAACCACAACAATAATAATGTAAAAAACAATAATAATAACAATAATAACTATTTTATAATAATTATTTATATCATTATCTTAATTAGTATCGTTTTACTGTAATTTTACTGTTATAATAATTATTTTTGCAATTATACTACCAGTACAAATAATAAAAAGATAAAAAATAACAAAAATAATACTAATAACAATTTTAAAATAACCACTAGCATTATTATTATTATACTTATACTTATTATTATTATTGTTATTATTACAGATATAATAGATTTTTTGGCAATGATACTAATAATTAAGATAATAGTAATATAATAATAATAATAATAATAATAATAATAATAATAATAATAATAAAAATAATAATAATAATAATAATAATAATAATAATAATTTTAATAATATTCAAACGTTATTCAAAATTCTCTTTTATTCTCACCTTTTATCATAATTATGTTAGGATACTACCCAATTCTGGTAAGTATATCATATTACCACCTAATAATGCCGAAATCACCAAAGAAATCGAAAAAAAAAAACGGTCCTTTTGGATTATTACCTCAAAAGGGCTACTATATTTGGCTAGGATTTTGCCGCCTTTTTCGACTTTTGGAAAATGTTTTTCTTTTTAATTTTTTATATTATATATGGGCAGGAAATGTCCTGTTTATCACATCGTCATTATCATGATTATCATCATTATATCGGTTATCATAATTCATTATCATCATTCATCATATTATCATTCATAATTTATCATCATTATCTGCAATTATTATCATCTTATTGACATATTGTTATCATTATATTGCAAGATGTGGAGTTATAGTATATATTTTTGCAATAAATACTAATAACCAACAACAATAATCAATAGAGAAGAACAATAATAAAACAAGAATAAACGATTTTATAATAATAGTTATTGTATAGTTATCTTAATTAGTATCGTTATTATGTAATTATTACTGTTTATAATAATTATTTTTGCAATTAACTACCAGTACAATAACATAATATGATGATGATAACAATAATAATACTAATAA
The DNA here is from genome assembly GCF_015228065.2 of Penaeus monodon. Classification (NCBI taxonomy): domain Eukaryota; kingdom Metazoa; phylum Arthropoda; class Malacostraca; order Decapoda; family Penaeidae; genus Penaeus; species Penaeus monodon. The sequence continues at coordinate 3,463 of NW_023650930.1, read as the reverse complement.
CAATATTAGAAACCATAGAATATTATTATTTATACTTATTACTTATTAGTTATTATTGTTATATTAAAGGATATAATTATATTTTTTTTGCAATGATACTAATAATTAAGAAATAGTATAATAATAATAATGATAATAAAATAATAATAATAATAATAATAATAATAATAATAATAATCAATAATAATAATAATTAATGTAATAATAATAATAATAATTAACATGTATTGCAAATGTTATGACAAAAATCTTATCTCATTATTAGTCAATCATTATTGGTATGATTCAAATACAATTTCTTGGGTAAATATTATCATTATTACCCTAATAATTGCCGAGCCGCGAAATCACCAAAGAAATCGAAAAGACGTATTTTGGAGTAAACTCTCAAAAAGGCTATATTTCGCTTGATTTTGGCCGCTTTTTCGACTTTTGGGAATGTTTTCTTATACATTTGTTTATATTATTATATGGGACACAATCGCTGTTTATTATCATCATTATTATCAGGATTATCATCATTATTATCGTTATCATCATCATTATCAATCATTATCATCATTTACCATCATCATTAGTCATCATTATTGCAATTATTATCATCATTATTGCAATTGTTTCATATTATTGCAACATTGAGTTTATAGTATATATTATTGCCAAATAATTATAATAAACCACAAAATAATAATAGTAATAACAATAATAATAACCAATAATAACGATTAATAAATTAGTTGTAATCATTATCTTAATTAGTTAGTATCGTTTTATTTACTGTAATTATTAATGTAGAATAATATTTTTGCAAGTATTGCCACCAGTACAAATAAGAATAATGAGTAATAATAACAATAATAATACTACTAACAATTATGTATAACCACTAGCCCTTATATTATTATAAGTATTACTTATTATTATTATTGTTTTATTACAGATATAATAGATTTTTGGCAAATCAATGATAATAATAATTAAGATAATAGTAATCAATAATAATAATATATAATAATAATAATAATAATAAATAAATAATAATAATAGAATTAATATAATAATAATGATAATAATAATTTTAATAATATTCAAATGTTATTCAAAAATTCTCTTTATTATCCATTTAAACATCCATTATTGTATGATTAATATAATTCTGGTAATATTATCATTATACCCGTAATAATTGCCGAACGCCGAAATCACCAAAAGAAATCGAAAAAACGTTAATTTTGGAGTATACTCCAAAAGTGCTATTTCGCTAGACTTTTTTGCCACTTTTTCGACTTTTGGGAATGTTTTTATTTTACCTTTTTTTATATTATATATGGACACAATTACTGTTATATCATCATCATTATCATGATTACATAATTATTCTTCTTTATTTCACTCATTCATTATCAATCATTATCATCATCATTATCATCATTATGCATTATTATCATCATTATTGCAATTGTTACTCATTATTATTGCAAATTATTGGAGTTATAGTATATATGTGGCAATAAATAAAATTACTAATAACCCACAACATAATATATAGTATAATAACAATAATAATAAAACAATAATGAACGAATTTTATAATAAGTATTTATATCATTATCTTCAATTAGTTATCGTTATTACTTAATGATTAAATGTTATAATAAATTATTTTTGCAATTATACTACAGTACCAAAATAATAATAATTGATTAATAATGAAAATAATTAATACTAATAACAATATTATAAACCACTTAGCCATTAGGCAATTATTAATTATACTTATTTATTTATTTTGTTATTTTACAGATATAATAGATTTTTGGAATGATACTTAATATTAAGATAATAGTAATAATAATAATAAATTATAATTATAATAAAATAATAAAAAAAACAAATTAATAATAATAAATAATAATAAAAAATAATAATAATAATTAAATTTAATATATTTAAAATTTCTTTTTTACTTTTATTAATATTTTAATAATAAATTTTAATTAAAAAAATTTATAAATAATAACAAAAAAATAAAAAAAAAAATTTTAAATTAATTTAATATTTTTTAATTTTTTTTTTTGATTTTGGGAATTTTTTATATTTTTATATTATAAACAAAATTCCTTAAATAAAAAATAATTATATTTTATTAATTATTTCCCAATTTTCTTAATTCTCTTTATTCATTTTTCATATTTTATATTTATGCCAATTGTTTTATTTAATTATTATAATATTAAATTTTATTTTAATAATCAATAAACCAAAATAATATTATTAAATTTATAACAATATCCGATTTTTATATTAATTTTATCATTACTTTTATGATTATTGAATATTCTTTATAATTTTTTCAATATATACCATACAAAATAATATAAATAAATAATAAATAATAAATGAAAAATATTATCCCATCATTACTTAACTTTATTTATTTGTTTTTAAATTACGATAAAATAATTTTTTGCAATATAACAAAAATTAAAATAAAAATAATAATAAAATAAAAAAAATAATAATAATAATAAATTAATAATAATATAATTAATTTTAATATATTTATAAAACTCTTTATTATTTTTAAAAATAATAATTTTAGATAATAATTTTATTAATAATATATAATAAATTAATAAAATAAATAAAAATTTTTTATAATAAAAGTATTTTTTAATTTTCCCTTTTTCGTTTTGGAATTTTTATCTTTTTTTATTAATAATAAAAATATTATTATCATAATAATTCAAATAAAATTTAAATTTAATCAATTCATTTATCTCAATTCTTTATTCATTATATCTTTGCATTATTTATCATTATTGAATTTTATCATTTTAATTAATTGGAACAAAATTTAATATTTTGAATAACAAACTAAAAACAAAAAAAATTTTATATAAATTTATATATAATAATAATATATTTTAAAATTTTTATTATTTTTCCTTTATTGATTTTTAAAATTTATTTAACTTTATACATAATTTTTCAATTATAACCATAATATAATAATAATAAATTAATAAAAATTTATAATAATATTAAAACTATTAGATTTTTAAATATTTAATTTATATTTTTAAATTTATTATTAAATAAAAATTTTTTGGGAATAATAACAATTAAAAATATAATAATTAATAAAATTTAATATTTTTAAATAATAATAATATTTTTAATAATAAAATAAAATAATTAATAAATAATAATTTTATAATATTAAATGAAATAAAATTTTTTACTAATATTATTATTTATAATTATAAAAATATTAATTATTACATAAAATTTTGAAAATATAAAAAAAAAAAAATCTTTTTTAATCCCTTAAAAATATTTAAATTTGTTTTAATTTTAAATATTTATCCCTTTTTAAAATATTAAGGACAAATTTCTGTAATTTCATTTTAATCATTTTTTTTTATTTTTTTTTCCCTTTATACTTAATATTTTTTTCCCA
>NW_023650927.1:0-5809 GCF_015228065.2 Penaeus monodon | reverse complement strand
GGCCGTTTCACGTGTGTCCAGGTTTAGGTGCTGATTTGGGGCTGAACCTATCTTTACCCGCCCGTGGTGCCCAGCCACAGCAGTAACCTCCAGGGGGACAGCTGACTTGGCTGAACCTAGCCCTTTATCCCCCGTGGTGCCCAGCCACAGCAGTAACCTCCAGGCGACAATTGCAACTTTTCACGCCTAGGCGGGGCGCCGACCCCTCGGATGAGAGGCCGACATGCTACTACTGTACAAAGCCTGGAGGCTTGGGAGATTTCAAAGGCTGGCATCATCTCTGGGGAGACAGTGTGCAACCTCCTTGGAGTCCTTATTTTCAAGAATAGATGCATTTTTTTTTTCTTCTTAACAGAGGTAGGGGGTGGGGACTGTGAAGATGGGTTAAGATGGCTTAAACACTGTTTATCCATCTACTTTCTTCCACAAAATCTCCAACACAGATGATATAGAATCTGCTGGGGCAGTTGCCTCAACATGTCCTATCTTAGGAGATTTCAATGGCAGGAAAATCACCTCTGGGCAGTAAATTTGTGCAGCAAATCGAGGGAGGACCTTAGGGTCATTGTTCTCAAGAGATGTAGCTTTTCTGAACATTCTACACACACAGCTCCAAATTCAAACTGGGCCCATTCTCCAATATTGCCCTGTCTGCTGGTTCCAACTGGTGCATAGCTGGATTACACTTAAGCCATGGGAGACACATGGAAATGAAAACTTTTCAGTACTTTTGAAGAAGTGAATAGTATTCCGGGCCAATGGAGTGAAGAGATGGCAACTTGAACATGCAGAATAGAATCTTCTTAGTCAACTGCAGCAATATAAGGATCTGCAAATGATTTCAAATGTTCAAGATGTTGTTAATCACTTCACATCGCGAAACCTTCGGGGGATTTCCTAAAATAGTGAGCAGTACTGTCGGCCTCTGGTACCGTGGTGATCTGATGAATGCCCCCAAGCTGTCAAAACAAGAAAAGCCACCCCTTAGGCAGTTGAAATGACATCCCAGTGATTGACTTTAACCTAACAAAAAAGACCCCATGCCAAGGCAGTGTGTGTGGTAAAGGAGGCAAGATTTGATGTGTCAGTCTTTTTTGACTCGAAAGGGCTTACAATATTATTTGGAAGCACGGCACACTTGTGAAGCTCTATAACATTTGGGTGAAGAGGAGTATTTTCCTACCTTCATACAAAGCTTCCTTGATAATAGGAAGTTTAGAATGCTGGATGGGAAGTTGAAAGGAGTCCAACAAGGGAGTGTCTAAAATGTGACCCTGATTTACATTGAGGTAAATGTCATTGTTAAGATTATTCAAGTCTGTCTCATGTAGTCGTTTGTGGATAAACTTCACACTAACTCTGCTAAGGTGAAAGTTTAAGTGATGTGCAAGGACACTTGCAAACTATATGAAATCAGGGTTCTTAGTGGGCAGCACATCATGGGCTCAAATTCTCCCCAAAGCGAGACCATTGTTATGCATTTCTACAAACGAGGAAGTTCCCCCTTCCCCCTCTATTAAGGAGCAAACCCATTGTCCAAGAGGTGAAATAGTTCGATCTTATTTTTGCCTCAAGGCTAATGTGGGTGCCTCACATCACTGAAGGGGAAGGCTGCAAAAGTGCTTTACTATTTCTTTTCAACCTGTCTTTGGGTATAGACCACACAATGCTTTTTGCGGCTTTACTGTGCACTTATTCATAGCAAACTTCATTATTCCCTGGATGTTAGACTTAGTTCATAACAAAGCTCTTAGAATCCAGACTTTTAAATCTGATGTACTAATAAGTTTACAAAGGATTCCAGGATCAACCTCCTTGAGGATAGCCAATCTGATGGTAGAATGAGGAATATTATGGAAGATCTCAATGTGAATCTCTCCAAGGTTCTAGCTTTTGGAACTCCCCAGTTCTCCCAAACTGGTCGAGCTGAATTTGGTCAGCATGGGGAAAGGGGAAAGATCCAAAGCTTAAATCAGTGAGAGATATCTTCAATACACTTTTAACTGCCAAGGATCATATGCAATATATACAAAGGGGTCAAAATCTGAAAGTGGTTGTGGCTTTACAGCAGTTAGCAAGAGGAAGACTCCCATGAAGAGGAAGTCTTTCTTTGACAGCCTTGAACTTCACTGTAGAGTTACATGTGATCCTTTGGGAAGTAATCAAAATGACTAGAGATCCTAGGAACCATTCATTTCTTATTTATTGCGACTCTCGTAATGCTTTGCAAGCAATCAAGAACTAAAACTCATCACACCAAGTGGTAACTTTGAACTGTAATGATGTCAGCACATAAGAAGATCCTCTGTGTGGGTGCCAGCAGATGTTAATATCTTGTAGGAAATGAGTGAGCTGATCAGAGGGCCAAGGCAGCTGCTACTCAGCAATATGATATTCATTTTTCCCCTATATACTGACGTAAAATTCAGGTATATATAAATAATGGAGACAACAATGGAGGCATACCTCTAGAAACAAACTGTGATAGATTAGATGGGTGACCAACTTCCATCGCAAACGAGAAGCAGTAGTGTTAACAGAGCTGAGAATTGGCACACAAGATGAATCATGGGCTGATGTTTGCCAGGAGTAAATTTTAAATTGTTTGTGATACCAAGAGCCATTATTGTCAACATGTAGTAGAAAGATGTGCAGTATTCTCAGACAAAAGACACACCTACCCTGTGTCCCCCATATACATTCATAATGAGCTCTTCAGAATCGTACTGGGTCTTTCACCTGTCTTCACCTGTGGAGTCCTGTGTGCTGAGAGAGAACCACCTCTTTCATTACACCTGGACTACATGAACCTGATTTACTACACAAGACTATAAAGGGTTCCAGGTCCTCCTACATCCAGATTGGTTTTCAACCCCCTTGAGGATAGCCGATCCTATGGGAGGAGAATGAAGAACCTTTTTGGAAGATCTTAATTTAAATCTGGCTGGTGGAATTCTCCAATTCCCCCCTTGGACTAATCAGGTCAAGCTGGATTTGGTAAGAATTGGGAAAGGGGAGAGATCTGAAGCAGAAGTCAGAGAGAATGCAATATATACAGATGGTTCGAAATCTGAAAATGGTGTGGGCTTTGCATCAGTGAACAGAAGGAAGACTTGCATTCTGGCAATCTTTCCTGAAGCAGCCCGATCTTCACTGCAGAGTTACATGCCATCCTTGCAGGAGTTTAAGATGGGGCTAGAGGTCTTACGAACCATTTCCCCGTTGATATATTGTGGACTCTCGTATACTTGCAAGCAATCAACGAGCCTTAAACTCATCACATCCAGTAGTGACGGAGGTTCAAGATTGGCTTGCACTGAGGGAAAAACACGTAAAAAGATAACTCTATGATGGTTGCCAACGCATGTGGTATCAGTGGGAATGGGCGAGCTGTTTGGAAGGGCCCAAAGACTGCGGGCCGCTCAGCCTTGTGATGCTAGTTTTCCTTCCCACACACCGACCTGAAACCCAGCATCAGGAGTTGTCTTCGCAATAAATGGAAGGAACAACCATACCTCTAGAAACAAAACTGCGAGAGGGTTTGGCAGCTGGGAAACCAGCATTATCCCAACAGAAAAGTAGAATTTGTTATCAACAAGATTAAGAATCGGCACACAAAACTCAGGGGCCGATGATGGCTAAAAGTAAAGCACTTTGTGAGGGATGCAAGGAGCCCATTAACGATCGCACATGTAGTGGAAAGATGGGGCAACATCAGACCAAATACGTATGTACTAGTCTCTCCATATACACTGAAAAATGTATTGGGGGAGGATTGTGACACAGGTCTTATTAGTTCCCTTAGGGAGACTAATATTTTCCATAAGATTTTATTATGCATAATTTCATGCAATAATTTTTACACCCTTTAGAGCATAATTTATGCTTTGATTTTTAATATATTTATTATTATTTGTAAATATTTATTGATGGATTTTTAAAGTTTTTAATATTTTAATATTTCTGTTAACAAGGTATTCGCCGCAAATGACCTTTAGCTTTGACGCGGCAGTAATTTCAAATAATCGATTAATACCCCCATACATGAAAAATATTTTAAATGGGTAGATTGTGATTAGAAAAAAAATATGTTTCTGTAAAAAAATTTAATTATGTCATAATTTTTTGCAAAATTGATACTTCAAAGTATAATTTTATGGTTTGATTTTTAAAACAAATTACAAACTTGATATTTATTAGAATTTAAACTATTAATAGCTTTTTTAAACGTTTCAAAATTTTTTTACTTTTAATACCACAAGGTATTTCCCACTATGGCCATGCGTTGACAGGGAAAATATTTTCTAAAATACCATCACTGGCAGCCCCAATAATCCGTGAAAGAAAGATGGTAGCATTCAAAAACCCAAAAAGATGCATCTATTTTGTGCCCCATATTACAAAGGAAAGTCCAATTGCGAAACTTGCCTCCCCCCGGGCTATGAGGGGAGCCCGGCCTGTGTCGACTAATGCCGACTCGCCACATGTTCGCTGATCTGACTTGGCGAACCCGAGTCCTTACCCCCCTGGTCCCCAGCCACGCAGTAACCTCCAGACGACAATTGCAACTTCTCAGCCTGGGCGGGGCGCGAACCCCCGACCCCTGGGGATGAAAGGGCCAACACGTTACCACTGTACTAGCCCGAGGCAATAAAATTTTCTGAAAAGTATTGTGGGGGATCGTTATTAGAAAGTCTTAAATTTTTTTAAGGGGACTGATACTTAAAACTTTTTAATTATGCAAAAAATTTATGATTTTTTTATCTTTAAAGCATGATATCTAGGGTTTTGATTTTTAATTTTTATTACTATTTAAAGACATTTATTAAATAGTTTTTTTTTTTTATTTATTATTATTTTTTTTTTTTACATTTAAAAACCCAAGGTATTCACCACTGTAGACCATAAACCCTAGCTGTTGACAGGCAGATAAAAACTAAAATTTTCCATCACTGGCAGACCAATACAACCCTTAACCCTCGACCACAGCCTTATTACTCATTTTTTTTATATGGTTTTGCATTTGACTTTTTGGATTCCTTTGCCCATTGGTCCCTTTCCTTGCTTCTATGCCCCTCATTTATTTTCCTTGTTCCGTGCCAACCCCCATATATACACACCCTTTTGTTTAGAACTTTTTTGTTTGCGCTCTTTTCCTTTTACTTGGCACTTATTTTCTTTTACTCGAAGCTACATACTTTACTCCCATTTGTCACTTATTTTTCCTTATCATAGCCTTCTACCCCTTCGCTTTCGTTCACTTATTAGTATTTTTTTTATCCTTTCTTAGTTACCTGGGATTCATTTAATTACCACCCGATGCCTCAAAACCCCATTAAATTTACATTCACTTACCGGATTTACTTAGCACTCACTTTGTTTCCTAGTATTCATTCCCCTTTCCTGCACTAACTTAACCTTTGCACCAAGTCCTCTTTTTTTTATTTACCCTACTTTACGGCACAGCCCTCCACCGAATTTGCTTTGTGGGGCTCACTTTTTCTTTTTGACGTTTTTCGCCCCTTTCTAGGCTTCGTTACCATTACTTATTTATCTGTCACTCACTTACCTTTCCACCAGTCCCCACTTTTCTTCTTGGACTCATTTTTTTTTAATTTCCTATGCTTATATACCTCACTTTCCTGGCACTCCATACTTATTCATACCGATTCCCCTTTCCTTTCCTGGCACTGGCCTTTGCTACCTTTCATACTTAACTATGGACAAATACCTCAGGATTAGTCTTTATCCGTGATTAAATGGCCAGTATTTTTTACTTGGCCCACCCCCCCGCTTTTTCCTTACTTTT
>NW_023650926.1:0-2500 GCF_015228065.2 Penaeus monodon | reverse complement strand
ATGACATGTATAACCAATGCTCTTCTATCAATATTGACTATACCATATGAGAATTATGGCTTTTAGAAAGTCATATCAGATGATTTCCATGGTTTTATAGTATGAATAAATCTAGGTATATTCTAGATGTTTTAGGAAAGAGCGTGCCTGTTATTGAATGTGAAAAACGATACGTTGCGTGTTCCATCCCCTACCCTTAAAAGTAAATACTTTCCATCGCACATATGGATCGCCGCTTCAAAGATGCCTTTGTAGTAATAATTAATAAAGCGTTGCCGAACGAGTAAGACCAAAAGGTAAATTCTTACCATCGCACATATGGATCGTCGCATCAAAGATGCCTTTGTGTAATAATTTATAAAGCATTGCCGGACGAAAAAGACCAAAAGGAAAAGAAGAAAATGACATTGTGAAAACTATTTTCTAGTGCGTGGACCTTAGGAACGTTAAGTAAAGCATTGACAACAGTAGATAATGTCTATCAGACTGATATTTTCTCGATGCTCAGAGTGAACTGCCTTCCCCCCATAAAAAAAAACATTATTTTATGCGGAAAGGTTGGTATAGTTCAAGGGTCAATTTAGGAATGTCAATGATGACGCAGGAATGAGGGGCGATTCGCACCTGGTACTCCAATAACCTTCGTTCACCCCGGTAAGAGACTCCTGAGCCCTCCTGGGTCAAAACAACGTACTGAGCCGTTACCCCTTCGAGCACCGCCTCCTGCAGAAGTTTGAAGAGAGTAAGAAAAGAAGAAAAGAAAGTTAAAGGTAAGCTTCATAGTTTACCGAACAGTAAGATCATGTGCAGGTGAATAAGTCAAACTTATATAGTTCCATGTAACCATATTAAGTAATATACAAAGTAATTTCACAGAGACATGTGCTTACGTACTATCAAGCACTGCTGAGTGTCGAAAGGGTAGAAACTGAGGTCAAACTCGCACGTAACTTCTATGGTAGCTCTCTGTTTCAGCAACAGAGGGTTCTCGGATCCAGATAGATCTGGTCTGAGGAGTTGCATATATACATATTTATGTATATATCTATATCTATATGTATATATATTTATATATATATATATATGTATATATATATATATTATAATATATATATATATATATATATATATATATAATATATATATATAAAATATATATTATATATATATATATATATATATTATATATATATATATATATATATATATATATATATATATATATGTGTGTGTGTGTGTGTGTGTGTGTGTGTGTTGTGTGTGTGTGTGTGTGTGTGTGGTGTATACACTTTTACTTTCTTTTTTGTTTATTCTTCATTATTATTATTATTTTTTATTCATACATATATTATAAATGTAAGAAGACTGAGCTGGGAAGAAGACACAAACCCTCGCTGACGTTCTGGACATCATCGGCAGAGGGTCTGACTTTTTCTGCGCCATGAGTTCCAGGTTCCTCGGGGTGACATCACTCGAGGCATTCCCGGCCCCGAAGTAACCTACACGAGGCGTCCAGGGAACATCGAACTCTGTGTCGATTTGTTCAGATCTTCCTTACTCTGTGGCGTGGTTGGCGAGGAAGGTGCTCCGTGAAAAGTCTAGTATCTATCTATTTTATTTTATCATATTGGAAAAGAGGAATAGAGCATAATCAGCTGATGGCCATCGGCTTTTAATATCTCATACAGTTCGAAATAATATGATATTTCCCTTAACTCTCTCCTCATCAAGCCAAAATACTTTATTTTGATTGATAACTAGACTAGGTAGTGAAACCGATATATATTTTAATTATAAATGTACTAATTCAGGAAATAACAATACAGATCGCATAGTGCCTGTTATTAATGACAAACTGTAATGCACTAACCTTAAGATTCTGGACTTTATCCGCGAATCATACCAGGTGAAGATGACCGTCATGTCCAGGTCATCTTGAACTTGATGATTTCGAAGGCTCTATCGGGCCGAGCACTAGCGTCATCAGAACCTGGACGGGACTATCGTCGTCCGTCTTCGGGGGGGGGGATGTTGCTCATGTAGCCCGGGGTGAGCACCAAGCTTTCGCAGCCACTCTCGTCTGAGCCATCGGGGCAGTGGAGGGCAAGGTCGCACCTGTGGTAGATATCCACGCAGGTGCCGTCCTTGCAGGTGTACTCTCCAGGGCCACAGGTTGTGATGGCCAATTTGGTTGTGGTCGAAGGACACTCATCTCCTTCAAGGATCCATTCCTTGATGCCCATCGGGTATTCTGCTTTGGATGTCATCTGCATACGCCCTTTAGTCTCCCTCTTGCCCACGACAGACAGTTCCCAATGGCCCGTTGCGGGGTCGTCCGGCGCATTCACCACTGGATGATGGAGTATCGGAGGCCGTTGAACACTGGTTTGCCGTTCACTTCGCCGTAGAGGAAGTAACTGCCATCGAAGAGACTCCGCGAGCAAAGTCCTCGCAAGCGCATGAGATGGACTTTGCTCACTGGCACAACCCTTCCCAACTG
>NW_023650925.1:0-5809 GCF_015228065.2 Penaeus monodon | reverse complement strand
TATATAATTATATCATTATATATCATAATATATATATTATATAATTATTATATATGTATAATATTATACAAATATATATTAATATATATATTATATTATATTTATATATATAATATAATTATTTATATATATATAAATATATATAATATAACAATATAACAATATAATATAATATAATATATATATAATATTAATATTAATATGGTGTGTGTGTGTGTTTTTGGTGTGTGTTGTTGTGTGGTGTGTGTGTGGTGTGTATGTGTGTGTGTGTGTTGTGTGTTGGCATATATATATATATATTATATATTATATATATATATTTTTATATATATATATATATATATATATAATATTTATGGTATGGTTATATATATGTAATATATATATATATATATATATATATATTATATATATATTATTATATATTATATAATATATTATATATATATATAATTATGTATGTATGTATGTATGTAAATATATAATATATATATATTATAATTATATATATATATATATATATATATATATATATAATAATTATATATATATATGTATGTTATATATAGTATGTTATATATATAAAATATATGATCATCTGACTGTTACTTCACGCTTATAAAAGAAAATTACATAATTATGTTTCATCGTGGACACTAAATATATACGCCTTTTAACCTAAAAAAATTTTCAATATAATTATGGCATTTTATTACCATAGGTTCAAGCTGATGGATGTTGACGAAGGATTATTATGATATTTCGTGATTCTAAAAGGTTTTAAATTGGGACCACGTGCTGTTGCTGTCAGCATGTTTTTCATAAAATGTGAGATTCACTACAATATGACCTACTACTTCAGAAATCTAAAAAAATACAATTAGTTTTTGATGTTTAAAATAAAAACTTCCTAATTCCACAGGGGCTGCTATTTTTTCGTGTTGTTGGTTCTCAGTCTGTTGGTTCTTTGCAGGCAGCTTCGGGTTACCACTGCGTAAGTACAAGCACCACACACATACATACATACATGTGTGTGTGGTTGTGTGTGTGTGTTGTTTGTGTGTGTTTTGGTGTGGTGTGGTGTTGTGTGTGTGTGTGTGTGTGTGTGTGAGTGTGGTCTATATAGATTAGATAAGATATACAGATAAATAGAATAGATAAAGATTTAGAAAAAATTGATATAAAATATAGAATAATATATAAAAAATATTTTGTCAATATATAACACACAACATATATATATACCACATATATAAAATTATACATTTTATCATATATTATTATTTAATATAAAATGATTTGTTTTATTTCTTAGCGGACGGTGAAAAGTGGTGAAATCCATTTACTGCCTGCGTTAGCTAATGCTGCAATTCTTGCGAGCTTGCCTGAATAAAAATCCCAACTGGCTCGTTCTCCACTTTGTTTTTATTTTCATATTAACCTATCCTTAATCCATGGTTTCCCTTGAGCAAGGAAAGGGGGCCCTTTGGCAGCTCCTCCCGTTGCCAGGAGGCATTTTCTGGTCTGTTGCGTAGTATTTTGCGGTGGGAGGCATTACTGCGTGTTATTGTTTTTTAATCCACAGGATTAAAAAAACAAGACCCTGTCAAGGGGGCGAAAGGGGAGGGACAACGGCCATCCAGCTAGGGACCATGGAAAAACTCCAAAAAAAATGAAACCGTAAGTCGAGCAGCAGCGGACACTAGTATCTTGAAAAGTTGGCGGAAGAGCCGAAACCGTGGGTCAAAAAGGTGGCTTCAGAAAACAGCAGGAGGAGGCGGGCAGCAAACTTGGTTTTGGGGCTCTGTAAATGCGATGGGAGGGAAAAGGCAAACGGGAAAAAAAAACCATCTTCATTGTCAGTTTTCCAAGGCGTTACGTCCAAAACACATCATGAAGGGATGGGCGTGGATGGCGCTGGGGACCTGTCACCGCGACAGGACAAAAACAACCAAGAAAAGAAGAAGAAAAATGCAATTTGCAGTTTCCCCTTTAGTAATAAATGGAGTCATTTTACAAAATTTACAAAGCAGCAAAAAAATAAAATAGGCAGTTTGGCTGTAAAATGTGTTTTCTTTCTAATATGTTTTGTGTTTTTACCTTGTAGGTTATTGGCATATACATTGATAGTAGGTATATTTTCTCTGAAAATGGGGGCAAATATTAATAAGAGAGTTTGAACTTACGTTTCTTAAATATATGAAATACGAAAAAAAAGGGGGGCATTGAAGAAAACCCAAACAAAATTTAGGGTGTGTGTTGTTGGGGTGTGGTGTTGTGTGTTGTGTGTGTGTGTGTGTGTGTGTGCCACATGTACACTCACACATACACACAAGATGGTGTAGCCCTGCCTTTGTTTAATGGTATTTTTCATCGTTTTTTCTCTGTGGAAACTTAAATGATTCACGGTTAACATAAATCATATCGAAAAAAGTGACTAAAATAAAAAGGGTTGTGAGAGTGTGTGGGAACCGTCCTCGAAAAAGGAGGGATGTTTATGCAAAATTTCATTCCCTATGTACACGGGACGACAAATATACAACTTTTTCAAATTTATCTTTGGTTATTTTTCAAACCCATTTTTCATTGTGAATATTATAACCCATCTATCTGGTTATTTATTTTATCTATCTAATCTACCTCTATGTACACACACGCCGCGGCCACGCAAATTCATACAAACATATGTATGTGTTTCCATATATATATATACATACATTCTTATACGCACACATTGCACATGAGTCTTAAAACTACACAAAAATAATTTTGAAAACGACTGATAATTATGAAATGTTTAACAACAATACTTGTGGCTATATGAATTATACTTTAAAACAATAACAAAGTCCTTCATTATCGCAGGCAGAAACAATGGTGAGCAGGGGCTAGCGGTTTTACTATGTGTAATATAATAAGTTTCATATTGTGTGAAAGTAGCCGTGCTGAAAAAATATATTGGGTCCTTAATTACGATTTACAGGTTAACTAAACTTGAATTTTTTTACGTTTCTGGTATCTGATAAATGATATTGTCTTCAGGTGTTACGGATCATGAAACCATAAAACAAACAGACCCCACACACCAAAACATATCTGGAGTGAAATGTACGTATGTTTACATTGCACAATCGTTCTATGTGTACTTTTCCGCCATCATCATCCCTTCATGAGCACAGTTATTATACTTCCCGCTGTAAAACCGTAAGATTTTCAAGATGGTGCTGTTATTGTTATTTATATTTGCCAGTCCTTATTGCCATCCTTTGTAAAAACGAAAATGAAAAAGGTGAAAAAAATAAATACATGGTTTCCGCGACTATAAGTTCTAAGGGGGCATTTTTCTGATATGACATTTGCCTGTTCAGCGTTTTTATGGCAAAAAAAAAATGCCGTAATTGATCTCGGGAGACATGTTTGTAAAAAAAAAGAATCTAATTTCATTCCAGGAAGCTGGTAATAGATCTTAGTTCTAATTAGACTATATTTCACAGTGGCTTACTTTGTTCGTGTGGATCTTCAGCTCGTTTGGTTCTGAAAGCATCTTCGAAAAACTTTAAATGTGATTCCCACGTAAATGTAAAATGTGATTACACGAAAAAAAAGTAATGGATGGGGGACTGCCAGAGAGAAAAGGTAAACTGTATTTTTTTTTTTTTTTTTTTTTTTTTATGTAAAAAAAAAAAAAATTAGGTAAAATGAGTCTAAAATCTGCATGCCCCGCCAAAAAAAAAAAAAAATAAAAATGAAAAAAAAAATAAATTAAATTAAAAAAATACGATATGTTATATTTGTACGGTATAACGTAAAAAAACCAAAATAAAATTCAATTAAAATAAATTTGTTTACTTTCTTTTCAGCCCGTTGTGTTGCAAAAGTTCTCGGAAGGAAGGGTTTTACTGCTGCATTCGGGGGGCGGGGATGAGAGGGCGAGGTGGGTCCACATTCTTCCGTTATATTCTGCAGATAATATGTAAAAACATTAAATCATATTTGAATTTTGAAAAAAACTAAATTTACATTTCTCCCCCTTTTAATACCCCGCAAATTAGAAAAAAAAATGTATTCCTAAACTTATAATCATTAGTAATATTGTTATTATTTATTAAAAATTATTTATTATTATTAAATTATTCCATCACCATTATTCATTATTACGAAAAAATCGACAGATGATAAGGGAGTTTATTCTTTTTTTTACATTTTTATATACATATATTTAAAATAAAATATATGTATAAAATATATATATATTTTATATATTATATAATATATATATATTTTATTACACATATAATATAATGGCCTATAAAAATATATTTATAAAAAATACAGACAAATTAAATAGGGGGAAGGACAAAAAGCAGATAGAGAGAAGAGGGGGCAGAAAAAAGATCGGTAAAGATTAAAGGCAGATAAAACTTAGGGGGAAAAGGGGGGAGAAAAAGAGGGGAAATAAGGAGGGTAAAGCAAAAACGAGTGGAGGACAGATAGATTTACTGAAAAGAGTGCAAATGAACAAATAAAGTGATCATCTTGCCATGAATATATTTTTTTGTGGTAATTATGGAAAGTGTTGGAATCCTATTTTTATAAAGTAAGATTACAGTCTAAAGGCAATGATATTGAAAACACAGCATCATTTTTGAGGTTGATTTTGGCAAATGGAAAAACCAATTCTAAAGGAGGGTTTCTCATTGCAAATGGCGTACGTGAAAATTTGCAGGTTTTTCATTAAAAAAAAAAAAAATTGTTTTTTTCTCATATTTTTATATCTTTTTTTTCGCATTACCCATTTTTTTATCATAAAAGGCAATGAATTTGTTTTTAATTGGGACCCAGTCACCAAACAAAAATTACTGGTTACATTATGCCTCGTCTTACCCTTTGGAGAAATCCGGGGCGCAACCGGCAAAGCATTATGAAAAATCAGTTGGAGTTCTGAATAAACCAAGGTGGGGGGAAACATTAATTGTAATACTTTCCTATATAAATAATCAGTGAATTGAACTGATTTTATAGTTTGATAGTTACTACTTTTATTAATGCAAAATGCTTGTTTAAAAAAAGCCTTTAATAAAAAAATGGGGACAATTTTGTTTATATGTAAGCATATGTGAGGCGTTCGTTGGTGTGTGAGAAAAGAAAAGAGGAGAGAGAGTTAAAAATATTATATAAAATATTATATATATATATATTAATAAATATAAAATTTATATTATATATATATATATATATTCTGGTCCATAAACATGAAACATACATACAAAAAGAAGTTATTTCCTTTTAATTACCACATTATACTTATCCTATTTGGGGAACGTTTTCATTTCAGCTCTGTTGATTGGCGATGGGTTATGCCCTGATTCTCGTGGTCCAGGGTAGGCCCCTTTTTTTAATCAGAAACAAAAAAAAGAAAGGAGAATACAGAAAAAAAGGGGAAGATAGATTTAGAGATTTTAGAGAGGTGGGGGGAGGGGAGAAAAAAAAATTAATTAAAATTATATATACATAAAAAAAAAAAAATAGTGTTAGTTGAAAATATGTGATTGTTAGAATATTAGCAATTTCTTTATTAGTATTGTTCCAAATGGTTAAAAAAAATAGGTATTAATAAATATAATAAAAAGAGCAATAAGATGGAAACCAAAAAAAGGCTGAAAAAACACGTGTGTTTTTACTAAAACAAAAACGAAGCCCCAAATAAAATAATTACGGAAATGTTAACGAAAAAAGTTTTATGAACGGTGTAGATTTTTGAACAAAGTTCTATTACCTGTTTATTGAAACAAATAATTTTCCTCTCGAA
>NW_023650924.1:27500-32042 GCF_015228065.2 Penaeus monodon | reverse complement strand
TATATATATATTATATTTTAAAATACGATGTTTATGATCCAACTGTCATTCATTTTCTTGTACAATGGTTTTGGGTAGAAAACTTACGTACAAATATCTAACAAATGTAATTAACTCCCTAATGGATTTTTTTTTCTAAAACTATATTAGTGTCTCCGTCTAATGAAAAAAAAAAATGAAAGACTTTCAAAGAAAACGAAGAATTTGAATTTCACTATACCAAATTTGGGAAAAACTATTGTATATATATATATATATATATAGTCGATGCCTATAAACACTTGTACAAACACAAACAAAAAACACACAGACACACACACACACACACACACACAACACACACACACACACACACACAATATATATAGATATATATATATATATAATATATAAAATAATATATAATATGTGTCATATATATATATATTGTGATAATTGTATATCTATATATATTGTTTTGCATGTGCATATATACATATATATGTATATATATATTATCATAAGTATATTATATATAATTATATATATATTATAATGTATTTTAATTATAATAAAATATATATATATATAGAAAATATATATAAATATATTTTATATAATATATATATATGTGCGTGGTGTGGTGTGTTGTGTGTTGTGTGTGTGTGTGTGTGTGTGGGGTTGTGTGCGTGTGTGTGTGGAATGTGTTTTTTATATATATATATATATATATATATATATATATATATATAAAATATTTAATAATAAATATATATAAATAGATATATATATATAACAAACACATCACACACACACGCACACCCACACACACACACATCACACACACACACCCACACACACCACACGCACATATATATATATATATATATAATAAAATATATATATATATATATATATATATATATACATATAATGTATATATGCACATGCAAAACAATATATATAGATATACAATTATCACAAATATATTATATATATATAATATATATATATATATATATATATATATAATATATATATAAAAATATATTATGTGTGTGTGTGTGTGTGTGTGTGTGTGTGTGTGTGTGTCGTGTGGGGTCTGTGTTTTTATGTTTGTGTTGTACAAGTTTTTATAGGCATCGACATATATATATATTAATATATATACAATAGTTTTTCCCAAAATTTGGTATAGTGAAAATTCAAATTTTTCGTTTTCTTTGAAAGTCTTCATTTTTTTTTCATTAGACGGAGACACTAATATAGTTTAGAAAAAGAAAATTCCATTAGGTATTTAAATTACTTTTGTAGATATGTGTACGTAAGTTTTCTACCCAAAACCATTGTACAAGAAAATGAATGACAGTTGGATACATAAACATCGTATATTTCAAAATATATATATATTTTATATATATTGAAATTGATATTGATTTTGATTTTGATATTGATATTGATATGATATTGATATATATATATATATATATATTATATATATTATATATATAATAAAATATATATATATATATATTGCTACGCCAGGGGGTCTTTGTCTCTGTGCGAAACATGTTTTAACATGAAGGGCCCTGGGCAAACATGACGCAGCTGGCTGGAGCGGAGGAGCGGAGGAACAAGCAGAGGGGACGGAGTTGGGTGCTGCTCCTGTGAAAACCTCGTGTGTGCCCTGTGCCCTGATATATATTTTGTTTTGCCCTGTTATAAGCTGTATCGTGCAGTGTGACATGCTGGTTTCCCCCTGATTGTGCTATAGAAAATTTGTACGGGTAAATAACTTGTGTTAATAAGGAAAGACTGTCATTCTGTGTTTATTTCGTGCCCTCCCTCGCCACGGGCGTTTCCTCTCGTGGGTTCTGGGACGCTGTGGTGCTTGTGCCTTTTGGAGTGTTCAGTGTTCACGACCCTGTATATAACACGCCGTTGCCTAGCCTGCCTTATGTTGGTGGCAGAGAGACGAGGGGACCGGCGTAACAAATGGTGTCAGGGGGGATTTGTGATATTGATCAGTGAGACGCGCCGATTTCATGTCGTAAAAAGATGGCGGCAGCCATGAGGGAGAGGAGGCTATGACTGAGGCGGGCGCGAGTGAGGTGAAGCCGAGCCAGATGGACCTGATCACTGCCTTTGCTGGCCGGTATGAGGGAGGATATGGCACAAAGGGCAGAAGAGCAGGCACAGAGGGCACGCGAGCAGGCGCACCATCCGTCGAGAGCAGGCAAGGAAGGCAGAGGAACAGTTCTGCCAACTTGTGAGGTGCTACAGAGCAATCTTGCATATGTGAAGATGGAAAACTCAGCAGTACACCGACAAGGCCTGCAACAGCGTGAAGAGTGAACTGATGGAGGAGGTGCAGACTCTGAAGAGCGGGGTTCAGGGCCTGAGGGAGGAAGTGAAGGAGAAAGGCGGCGTCACGGGGGTAGTAACGTTGCAAGCAGAGAAGGCAGACGAGGTTCGGGCAATAGATGCCAGAGTGTCAGATTTACTGGGGTCTGCCTGGGGTCCGTGGCAGGAAACCCCCCGGGCCTCGCAGCGTCGTGGCGGAGCCAGTGGTGCTGCAGAAGTGGGGACCCATCGGAACCGCTCCCTTGGGTATAGGTGGCGGAAAAAAACTCGGACCCGGTCAACCCGCCTCGTTGCCTCCCTCACCCCTTCCTCCCCCGGCGTTTTAGTTCACGGCACGGTTCTCCACCCCGCAGCCTCGCCTCCAGACATTTGTGAAGCGTAAGCCAGCTGAGTACGGACGGGAAGGTGGCCTGGGAGGCATATGTCCCCCAATTGAAATGCTGGCATCTCCCCAGGGCTGGAGCCAGGAAGAGAAGGCCCTGCAGCTGGAAACAGCGTAAGGGGCCCCGCGGTGGAATGCGGGGCATCTGCCGCCATCCAACATGCCTCTTACACCAGCGTGGCGGAGGTTTTGAAACGCCGTTTCAGGCACCACCACCGGGCCGAGGTATATCGGGCCCACTTGAAGAAGCGGATGTGAGCGTGGCGAGACACTGTCCCAGCTGGGCAGGATGTGGAGGCGCTGGTAAGGAGGTCGTACCTGCAAACTGCGGAAGAGATGATCGTGGTCCTGGCCCGTGATTTCTTTGTTGACTTTTTGGGAGGACCAGCAGCTGCAAATCTACGTAAAGCAGGTGGCGCTGGGAGGGCCTTGGGAGTTCGAGGCCTTCCTGAAGGCAACCAGTGGCTAGGGCCAGCTGCTCAGCCCCGCCTTTGACTCCGGGGCGGAAGGCTAAGTGGGGGAAGATAGCATTGAGGAAGGTGAGCCCGAGCTTTTTCCAAGGCTTGTGTTGGGGCTGCGGAAAGGAAAGGGCACAGACGTAGTCGGTGTCGGAGGGAGCGGAGAACACGTCCTCTCAACCGGACGGAATCTGATGCCTTTCCCGAAGTGCTGCAAGAACTGTGGCAGGTATGATCACCCTTCAAGTGCATGTCCTAAGGCTAAGGAAGTGGTACAGGCGGAAAAATCGGACAGGCTGGAGAGGGGGCCAAAACCCAGCGTCCTCGGTTCCCGGGCCCCCAACTTGGATAAGCTGCCGTCGAACCAGCATGATGCAGGTGGAGGGCTCAATAGATGGGAAGCCATGCCCCCTGACAGTGGACACGGGGCTGAGAAGACCCTAGTGCGGCCTGAATGTTGGCCACTATGCGACTTCTAGACGCACCACAGAGACTGTGTGGTGTACGGGGCATTTGGGGCAGCTCAAGGGGCCAGTGGAGGCTTTTATTGGGTGGGCAGCACGGTGCAGCGGCTGCCGGTGTATGTGGCCGATCTGGACGAGCACTGCTGCTGGGCCTTGACTATCTGATGCAGAGTAAGGCGTTGTGTCGATCTTGGACGGAAGTGGTGAGGGGCACGGTGAAGATGTGGCCTTGCTTCAGAGGTTGGCTGTGCAGAGGTAGTTACAGCTGAGCGACTGCACCTTGCCCCAGGACAGAGTCTAGAAGCCGGGGTCGACTGTCAAGAGTGATGCGTGGAGCAGGAGGGCCCGCAAAAACCTGCAGCTGGTGATGGCGTAGCGGTTGGCGGAGCCTTGTGGACCAGGGGAGGGTTAGTTACAGTGTTGGTAGCTAACTTCTCTGATAAGGCCCAGAAAGGGGCCAGTGGTGCAAAGCGGGCACTTGTGAGGAAGTGGAGCGTCTAGAAGAGTCGTCGGGGGGCAAGGAGTTGGTTGGTGTGGGGCCGTTGCCTGACTTCCCCGAGACTGGCGCACGGCTGTTGGCGTTACCATGGGCCAGGAAAACTACTCCTGGGGCCATGGTGAAAAGAAGATGACGTTAGCCCAGTACGGCGATGAGGACGGGCAGACGCTGACCGAGATGAGGACGAGCATTTGGACGGTGAGGGCGATGCACAGACGTTAATGGTGACCATGAGCGGTCTTGGGGGAGAAGGGCTCCCCTCTGGGTGCCCCTGCCAAACTACCGCCGCCCACACCTCCTCCAGAGGGGGACCCAGCGAGGAGCGAAGAAAGCCGCGCGGATGAAAGATTTTGTGTTTCTGAGAACTGATTTTATTCAAATTTTCTGTAGTTTGTT
>NW_023650924.1:7500-22500 GCF_015228065.2 Penaeus monodon | reverse complement strand
TATAGCACCAAACACAGTAACGTGTACACGAGACATCAAACAGAAACAGTGCGTCACAGCTAAAAAATAAAATAATAACGTATGACTGTCTTACGAATCCTCACGATGCTAATCCTCTTCTAGGACGAATTAATAACCAATATCCGAGCCACCACCTCAGTTTCATTTAGACATTTCATATCGCGCTGAAGATGAATCTCGTGGCTAAGACTTCGACAAACTATGGTATATATTATATATATATATAATATAAATATATATTATATGTTACGCCGGTCCGCCTCGTTCTCTGCCACCAACACAAGGCAGCCTAGGCAGACGGCGTCCGTATATACAGGCGTCCTGTGAACAATCGAACAGCCTCACCAAGACGGCACAGACACCAGCGTCCAGAACACCATGAGAGAAACGCCCAGTAGGCGAGGCCATGCAGCCGCACCGGGGTGAGTGCGGTGGACACCCCCTGTGAAATAAATCACAGAATGACAGTTTTCCTTATTAACACAACGCCTTTTATTCTACCCGCCCTACACTTTTCTATAGCGCCACAAGTACAGCGAGGAGAAACCAGCATAGTCACACTGCACGATACAGCCTATATAATGCAGGCGGCAACACAATAGCTATTATAATCAGGTACACAAGCGGCACACACTAGATGTACCTTCACAGGAGCAGCACCCACTACCGTATCTCTACGCTTAGTATCCTCAGCTCACTCTCCGCCTACACAGCCAGCTGCGTCATCGTAGTTCTTGCCCAGCCCGTCCACATTCATTGTTAACACATGCCACAGGTTCATCCTTTTCATTGATTTTAACACCATCGTTTCGCACGAGCAGACCAAAGAACCCACTGGCGACTAGCACTAATCCACCCCACTATTTTCAAGCTAGACCGACCGTCTGCCTCTGCACATACCATAAACCTGAAACAAACAGAGCACAGAAAATTTGAATAAAATCAGTCTCAGCAAACACAAAAATCTTTCATCCCAGCGCGGCTTTCTATCGCTCTCGCTGAGGTCTCTACTAGCGAGGAGCGTGATGCGGCGCGCGCAGGAGTAGATGGCAGTGAGCACAAGAGGGCGCAGTGACTAGAACTCAAGACCTGCCAGACTACATGCGTCTACCATTAACGTCTGCTGCCATCGCCCTCCCGGTACAAATTAAAATTAAAACCCCCCCCCCAACTTTTTACTCTGGTCCTCTCTCGCAGTTCAGCGTACTGCCACGTCCTACATCGCCCGCCGACTGAGCGCCTAACGTCTATCTTCTTTTTCCACCATGACGCCCAGGCGTAGCTTCCTGGCCCCATGGATAACGCCACAGACGGTGCGCAAGTCACTCGAAGGGACACGTCAGGCAACGGCCCCACACCTAACCATACTACCATTGCTCCCCGACGACTTCTCTAGACGCCACTCACTTCTCTCACAAGCATAGCCAAGCTTTAGCCTAACCAGCTGAGCACCTTCGGCCCCCGCCCTCTAATACAGCATGAAGTTAGCTAACCAACACTCAGTAACTAACCCATCTCCCTGAGTCCAACAAGGCTCCCAGCACCCCCAACCGCTACGCCATCAGCCAGCTGCCTATGGTTTTGCAGGGCCTCTGCCTCCACGCCAATCACTCTTGCATGTCGACACGGCTTCTCAGACTACTGATCCTGGGGCAGGTTACCAACTACGGACCTTTTTAGTGCAGTCGCTTCTTTTCTCCCCCCCCCCCCCCCCCCTCCCCCCCCCCCGCCCCCCCTACAGCCTAAGCTAAACTATCTCTGACCCCAGCCAAACTCTAGAAGCAAAGACCGGCACTATCTTCACGTGCACCCTCACCAGCTTCTCGTCCAAGATCGACACACGCCTTACTCTGCTGATCAGATAGTCCAAGCCACACAGCAAGCCCAGATGACCTCGGTCCAGAATCGGCCACAGGTACACCGGCAGCCGCACATGCACGTGCTAAGCCCACGCCAATACAAGCCTTCCACCCCGGGAGACCCCTGAGCTGCACACCAATGCCCGCCCGCTGACACCACACAGTCTCTGTGGTGCAGAACTAGAAGTCGCTACATAGTGGCCTAACATATCAGGCCGCAGAATAGGGTCTTCTCACAGCCCCAGTCGTCCACTGTCGGCCGCCATGCCGCTCTCCCAAATCATTCGAAGACCCTCCACTAGCATTCATGCTGCTGTAGTTCGACGGCAAGCTGTATCCAAGTTGCGGGCCTGGGCAACCGACGACGGCACTGGGTTTGGCCCCCTGCTCCAGCCTGTCCGAGTTTTTCCGCCCTGTACACTTCTCTTAGACCTTATTAAAGACATGCACTGAATGCCGTGATTCAATACCTGCCACTAGTTCTATGACAGCACTTATTCGGAAGCATCAGATTACATGTATCTAACTCTCCGGTTGATAGTGAGTGACGTGATCTCCGCACCCTCCCGACACCGACTACTGCTACTCGCTGCCACCTTCCTTTACGCTAGCCCCCAACACAAGCCTTGGAAAATAAAAATGCCTCGACGGCACCTACACCTTACCTCAAATGAACCCACCTATATTCACTCCATTTAGGCCTTCGGCCCAGGAGCCCCCGTCACGGCGGGTGTCTGAGCAAGCAGATGGCCCTAGGCCACTGGTCTGCCTTCGAACGGCTCGAACGTCCAAGGCCCTCGCCAGCGCCACCTGCCCTTGACGTAAGATACAAGTTGCAGCTAGCTCAGGTCCTGCCAAATCCGAATGTCAACAAAGAAATCACGGGCCAGAGACCAACGCTCATTAACCTCTTCCGCAGTCGCCAGGTCTACGACAATCCTCCTCCCAGCGCCTCCACATCAACTGCGCCCCAGCTGGGACAGTGTCTCGCTACGCTCACGCATCGTCCGCGTTCTTCAAGTGCCGCCCCGATATACCTCGCCCTGCGTGGATGGTGCAACGAAAAGGCCCGTATTCAAAGCCTCCCGACCACGCTGGTGCTGAAGCAGGCATGTTGGATGGCGCAGATGCCCCCAGCACTTCCACGCGGAGGCCCTTAAGCGGCTGTTAACCAGCCTGCCAGGGCCTTCATCTTACTAAGGCTCCAGCCCTAGGCAGATGCGGGTTGGGGAGGGCCAGCATTTAAATTGGGCGACATATGCCTCCCAGGCCCACCTTCCCGTCGCTACTCAGCTGGCTTCACGCTTCACAGATATGTCTGGATGGCAGAGCGGGCTGCGCGGGTGGGAGAACGCGTGGCCGTGAACTAAAACGCACCCGGCGTGGGAGGTAAGGGGCTGATGGGAGGCAACGAGGCGCGTGGAAACGGGTCGAGTTTGCCCGAAACCATATATCCCAAGGGAGCGGTTCGATGGGTCCCCAGCCCTTACTGCCAGCGACACTGCGCATCCGACACGACGCTGCGAGGCCCGGAGGGGTTCTGCCACGGCACCCCTAGGACAGACCCCAGTAAAATACTCGACACTCTGGCCATCTTATATTGACAGAACCTCGTCTGCCTTCTACTGCTGGAGCAACGTTACAGAACAAAAAAATACCTCGTGACGACCGCTTCATTCCTCCTTACACTACCTCCCTCAGGCCTGAACATCGCTAAACTTCAGAGTCTGCACCTCCTCAATCACAGTTTTTTTGCACTCTTCACGGCTGTTGCAGGCCTTGTCGGTGTACTGCTGAGTTTACCATCTTCACAAATATACCAAGATTGCCCTCGTAGCCATCAACAAGTTACCGGACAGAACTATTCCTAATGCCTTCCTTGCCTGCATACAGACGAGATCGGTGCCGCCTGCTCGCGTGCCCCTCTGCTGCCTGCTCTTCTGCCCTTTGCTTTCCATTAATCCTCTCATAACGGCGCCAGCCGCCATAGATGCGTGAAATGCTAGAGTCCATCCTAGGCGCGGCCGTCCGTTACTACCCTCACGTACGCGACCTATCAATGCGCTCTAGTCATAGCCTCCTCTCCCTCAGGGCTGCGCCATCTTTGTACGACAATGATAAATCGGCGCGTACTCACTGATCAAATATCACAACTCCCACTCCTGACACCATTCTGTTACGCCGGTCCGACCTCGTCTCTCTGCCACCAACATAAGGCAGCCCTAGGCCCGACCTGCCTTCCGTGTTACTAATAAAGAAGGCTCGATGAACACTGCAACAGCCTCACAGAAGGAACAAGCACCACAGGAGCTCCCAGAACAACCACGAGAGGAATACGCCCAGATGGCGAGGCCATCAGGGCCACGAAATAAACACAGAATGACAGCTTTTAAATTTATTAACACAAGTTATTTACCCGCTAACACTTTGTCATAGCCACATATACAGCGGGGAACCAGCATGTCACACGTGCACGATACAGGCCCTTATCAACAGGGCAACACAAGTATATATCAGCTACAAGTGGGAACACACGAAGGTTTTCAACAGCGAGCAAGAACAACTCCGTCTCTAACAGCTTGTTCCTACGCCGAACTACGCCTCACAGCCAGCTGCGTCATGTTTGCCCAGCGTACCTCTTCATGATAAACACATAGTTTCAGCACAGAAGGACAAAGACCCACTGCCGTAGCGAAGAAGGATCTAATATATATATAATAATAGATAGTTGAGATATATAATGATAGGATAGTTGGCTGAGAGCATAAGTAATCTATATATCAATATCAATATCAATAATCAATATCAATATACAATATCCAATACTCTAATATCAATTATATATATCACATACTATATATATATTAATATGATATATATATATATTAGTATATAATATTATCATATATATTAAGTATTATATAGTATACATACTACTAACTAATATATTGAAATATACGATGTTTATGTATCCAACTCGTCATTCATTTTCTTGTACCAATGGTTTTAGGCGTAGAAAATTAAGTACACATATCTACAAATGTAATTAAACACCTAAGCGATTTACTTTTTCTAAAACTATATTAGTGTCTCCGTCATAAGAAAAAAGAAAATGAAAGACTTTCAAAGAAAACCGAGAAATTTGAATTTTCATATACCAAATTTTGAGTCTCAAAGAACTATCTGTATAATAATCATATATACTATATATATGTCAGAATGCTAATCAAACACTTGTACAAACACAAAACATAAACACACTAGACACACACACACACACACCACACACACACACACACACACACACCACACAACTATATAAGCTATACGTATATATTATAGATATCAATAGTAAGTAGAGACTAAGAGATATACTATATACTTTATATATATATATATATTATTAATATATTGTGATAATTGTATATCCTATATATATATAGTTTTGCATGTGCATATAATACATAATATGTAAATACTATCACTAATATCTATACTATATACCTAATATATATATATCATACTTATATATATAAACTCTAGTATCATATGTAACTATATGTATCACTAGTATATATATATATTAGTATCATACTATATATATCCTATATATACTATATATAATGATATAATAGATATATACTATATATATATGTGCGTGTGTGGGTCGTGTGTAAAGTGCTGTGGTGTGTGGTGGATGTGTTCGTGATGTGTGTGATCGCGTGCTTTGTGGTGAATGTGTTATGCTAAATGTTGCTTAAATAAGTGTAAATGGTTTAATATAGTTATACAATACTCTACATACCTATTATCACATAGTGTATGCCCATTTATAAATATATATACATTATACATAGTATGTACACACACATGTTTATAGTATACGTATATACTAATATATCCATATAATGCTACCTATTATTATACGTACTATAATAGAGCATACTATATATATATATATGTGAGAGATAGTATTACAATATATATAATATCATAAGAGTATTACTAGTATATAGAGTATTATTATATATTAATATATAACATATATTCATAGTATAACTAGTAATAGTATTATATATATATATATATCTATCTATATATACTATACCATAGTAGTATATACGTAGTATATATATATTATTATATATAGTATATATATTAACATATACACACACATACGCATACACATCATATATATGTAGGTATATATATAATATAGTATATATAATATAGTCATTAGTATATATTATATATCGATTATATTACTAATACTATAATATAAATCATATGCTATATGTATATATATAAATAAAGTATATAATATCCATATAAGTATTTCATATATCTTTTCTTGCATATACCGCCGATCAGATATCACATCACATATTTACATACGACACTATATATGTTGTACACACACCACACACACACACACACACACACACACACACACACACACACAAAACACACACACACACAACACACACATCACACACACACACATCACACACACACACATCACACACACACACACACAACACACAACACACACACACTAGTATATAATAGTACTATTCTATATAATATATTTACTATATATTAATAGACCTAATATACTATACTTAATATAAATTATCATAACGATAATATAAGATATATATATAATATGCGTGTATTGGTGTGCATTGTGTGTGTGCAATATATAGTATATTCTATCATATATATATTATATATATAGATTATATTATATAGTATATTATATATATATATATAGTAACTATATATGTAATATTTAGTTAGTCACTACTAGTATATATTATATGTTAATATGGATATAAGGACTATCATATTACACATAAGGCCGCGGTGAGCCCCGAGATAGTGTATAGAGCATAGGGACTCAAGACTGCTTCACGACGAGCAATCAGAGCTCGTTCAAGGAACATTTAACCACAATATCAATACCATCAAGATCAATATTCAATATCCAAAATAATAGTATAATATATATAATAGAATATCATATGATTATACGCTTAGTACTATGTATATATTGAATATCCAATATATATATCATATAATAGATATGGATAAGATACGAGTGATGTATCCAACGCTCATTCATTTTACTTGGTACAATGTTGGAGTAGAAAACTTAGTAACATCATCTACAAAGGTAATTAACTACTAATGATTTTCTTTTTCTAAAATATATTAAGTGTCCCGTCTAATCCAAAAATGAAATGAAAGCACTTTCAAATGAAAAACTTTACTGAATTGAATTCTTCCACATACCAAATTTGCCGGGAAAAACTATTGTCAACTATACATATATATAATCTATATATATACATACTTCGTCGATGCCTAAATAAACATTGTACAAACACAACAATAATAAACACACAGACACACACACGACACACACACACACCACACACACACTAACACACACACCAACACACACACAACACAACACACACAACACACCATAGTATATATGATACCGTATATATAGGATAAATAGTATAAAGTACTATATACTATATATAGAGTATCTATATTTATATAATAGCTTACTATATATTTGCGAGAGAATTGTATATCTATATATATGTTTTAACCATTGGACCATAAGATACATATGATAGAAGCACGACTATAAGGATAGTGATAGAGAGATATTCTGAGTTGATATAATTATAGTAAACGGTAGTAGTATAATATATTTATATATATATCATATTATATATATTATATTATGTATTATGTTATAATATAATAGATATGATATTAGTGATAATAGTATATATATATATATATATAATGTATATGTATTATAATATAATATATCCATATATATTATCATATATAGATATATATCATATATATACATATATGCGTGTCCGTGGGTCGGTGTCGGCATAAGTGTGTGCTGTGTGTGTGTGTGTGTGTGTGTTGTGTGTGTGTGTGCCGTGCCTGTGTGTGATGAATGAGTTTAGCTCAAAATAGTGTAAAAGCTGTAAATGTGTCTAATATGTTATACATATATACATACATATAGACATCTAGCGTATGCCATTTATAAATATATATACATATACATGTATACACAACATGATATATACGCAGAAGTATTATATATATTCCATAGGTAGAACTTGTGAGACTAGAGATATGATAGGAGAGTCGATATATATATAGTACTATAAATATATGTGCCGGAGTAGTATAATAGTACTACGATATATATATATATATAGGTACTATATTATATATATATATCAGATAGATAACATAGCGTACTTGGACCTATCAGATATGTACATAAGAAGTATATAACGTGTTTATGAATATATATAATTATATACTATAGGATTAGATATTACTATCATATATGATATATACCTAATACATATACACACACATACTGTAATACACCATATATATCGTACTGTATATAGTTTATATAATAATCTATATAATATAGTATATATCATTAATAGAAAAAAAAATCTATACATATATTCTATATATATATAGTAACTATATATAATATGTATATGCATATAATATAAAGATAAAAAACGTACTATATATATCATATAAGGTATTCATATACTATATTATCTTATATATGCCATATGTTCTGTATACATTACATATATAATTCAGACATATATATGGTACACACACACACACACACACACATCACACACACACACACACACACACACACACACACACACACACACACACACACACACACACACACACACACAACACACACACACACACACACACACACACACACACGACACACACACACACACACACACACATATTCATATCATTATATAATATATTGATTATATATATCATGATACATATATATATACTATATACTATATATATATATATATGCGCTGTATTATTGTTACGACGTGGGGATTGTGGTGTGCCCATATATTAGTTAAGAATTATTATATATATATTAGTATACTAAGCTATATATATAGTATATATATATATAATATATACTAACTATCTATATAGATATCTAATATATTAATTGCATTTAAAAGGCTATAGGATTCATATATACATATAGGCGCGCGTGAAGCCGAGTAGTTAAGAGCATCGGACTCAAGACTGTCACCGACGGCGCACTCAGAGCTCGTCAAGCGAAATTCTATACATACATATTATATTAATATATAATATACTATAATAGGATTATTATATATACCTTATATGTATATCATATATATATTATATATATAATAAATTATACATATATAAATCAAATGCATATAGATATTCTATTAATATATATAATATAATAGAATATAAGTAATTATACCTCTAATATATATATATATGCATATATATAATATACTAGATATATATATTATTAGCCATCCTACCGAAACATAATCATTGCTCTCCGCCCGTCCTGCAGACCATCAGGTTTATTTATTAACTATTCATTTTAAAGGTACTTATTCCAACCACGTTTTCAAATGACATACGCATTAATAAAGCTAATGGTCGTCCCCGATAAAAGAGCAATTTGGTGTTACGTTTTTAGTTGTACAAACCAGCCATAAATACTAACGTTCGCTACATTGTAGATAGTGTATAGTGCGCACAGAAAGGTCTATGAAACGCAAAAGAGGGGTCTATACATAAGCACACTTTTCTGCTAGCTCTAAGTAGCCTGGAATGATTTGCAGCAGAGTAAACCTATGCGGACCTGACAGAGCAATAGAGCCAAGCGGGTGTTTCTGCAAATATACGCTAGTTTATGTCGTCAGGACAAGCATGCCAGTTACGCGGTGGAGAGGCGGACTCTTATAGCTTATGTTAGCACTAAGCTCTCTGTATTTGTATCAAAGCAGTAATGCTTACGAATAAACACAGTGATCACTGACAGGAGCTCAATGACCTGACGAATAGGTATTTTGTTTTAATTTTTATAAGTCATTTCATCAATGATCGATATGCAACGTCTTCTCGCCGCAACGAATAAATCATCAATCAGGAATTATGTTTGTTAACCGCCTATAGAAAAAAAATGCACCGCCCGTTCTTATATACTATCTTATCTATATATCTCATTGATCTATCATCATCTTACTATACTATCAACCTCATCTCCATATGTTGTATGTGATGCTGTCGTCGAGTGTTAGAGTGTAGTGTAGCCTGCTGTGCTATGTATTGTATGTGTGTGTGCTATAGAATAGACGGATAGATTAGGCAAGACACACACACACACACACACACACACACCACAACACACACACACACACACACACACACACAAACACATCTCCTCACGTATCATATACTATTATATATATCATTACTATATATATATATACATATTAATATATATATTTATTATATATATATGAGTTAATATATATGACGTATATATATATATAATATGCTATTCTATATATATATATATATTATATAATAGTATATATATTATATCCCTATATTACTTATTATATATAGATGTGGTGAGTGTGTGCTCTATCATACATCTATATGATCTATCTATACACGCCACATCTAGTATCTTATCTTATCCTATAGTATCTATACTACTCTCCCATCTATCTATATATCTATATATACATATTATATAACATATCTATATCACTAAGTATATACTTAATACTCTTCACTAGATATACTATATATATCTATATCTTGATCTAGCCTATCTATTCACAAACTCTGCTAGATGTATAATATATAATATATAAATTATATAGATATAATAGATAGTTAGCTAAGCTAGGATTTATATATCATATATATCTATATATATACACACACACACACACAACACACATACACATATATATGTGCGATAGATTTTATCTATGTACATAAATTATTATATATTATATATACTATTATATATTATTATTATATCATATATATGGTAATATATAGTATATGTAATACATGGTATACCATATAATATAGATAGATAATCACTATATATATCTATTAGTCAATATAATAGTATATATAAATTTTACTATATATGTATGTATAGTAATATAGATAATACTAATAACTATATTACATCTATATTTTATATTCTTTATCTCATCTATTTCTAATACAGTATCTATCTATCCTACTATCTATACTCTCTCTCTCACTCCTCTGCCTAACTTCTAATCGCTACTCCTCTCGGGGTATACCTACCTCATAAGATATATATATACTCATTTATATATATATATAGTACTAAGTATACATCCACACACTCACAACACCACCCACACACCACACACCACACACACACACACACACACACACACACACACACACACACACACACACACATCACTAACTCATATATAGTGATCAATAGATAGTATATTATATATAGATAGATATCATAGTATAACTACTATATGAATATGTATATTGTAGTATGCATTATTTTAATATATATATATATCATAACGTAATACATAATATAGATATTAAGTATATAGTATACTATTAGTATAGATAAATATTAACATTGTAGACATATATGTAAATAATATGCATATATAATATATATATTTATAATTTATATATATAATTCAATTCTATTAATATATATATATATATAATATATATATTATATAGTAATATAAATTATTATATACTATTATATATAATAGCTATACATATGAACTGAAGGTGTATGTGTGTTAGTAATCTAATATATGTACACACACACACACACACACACACACACACACACACACACACACACACACACACACACACACACACACACACACACACATCATTATATACATAATATATACATCCATCACATACTTATATCCTATATATCAATATATAGGTATATATTATATATATATATATATATATAAACACACACACACACTACACACTACACACACACACACATCACACACACCCCCCCCCCCCCCCCCCCCCCCCCCCCCCCCCCCCCCCCCCCCCCCCCCCCCCCCCCACCCCCCCCCCCCCCCCCCCCCCCCCCCCCCCCCCCCCCCCCCCCCCCCCCCCCCCCCCGACCCCCCCCCCCCCCCCCCCCCCCCCCCCCCCCCCCCCCCCCCCCCCCCCCCCCCCCCCCCCCCCCCCCCCCCCCCCCCCCCCCCCCCCCCCCCCCCCTCCCCCCCCCCCCCCCCCACACACACACACACACACAGTACTATACTATATATAATCACTATTATTATATATCATATAGTCATGTAGTATATAATTATCGTTTGATAATATAGATATATATATAGATATACTAGTGGATTATATATCATATATGTACACGCACCATATATCGAACACACACACACATTTAACATCACTATATTTAGCTACGATATATATATATATATATACTATATAACATATCATATATATATATAGATATATATATAATAGTATATACGTATATCATACTATATATCTAAATACAATAAAATCATTATAATACATAATATATAAATAATTATATTTATATATGGTCTTATACTTATATATATACTATATATAGCACTCATTATATTGTCTATAATATATACATACTGTAGACATACTATATATAAACCGACTTTCATGCTGTAGATATCACCTGTCTGACACTGTGACCTCCCATCATTACCCGCAAAGTGCCATGCCGCACGCGACCATTACGAGAATAATTTGAAAGCTAGACACGGATGCGCAGTGTTCACATTTCTTCTCCGTTGCAATGTATCACAGTTGCTATAATTTTTCTTTTCTGCTATTCAATCCCTATTTATGGGTTACTCTGCTTCCTTCCAGCTTCGTGAAGATTAGCACTGTCCAGTTCATACTAACCAGAACACCGTTGGAAAGTCCTCTAGTATGACTGTGTGACGTCAGTCGAATGTTCGCTGATCCTACAGTCGCACTGAAACACGGACCTGTTCACAAAGTATGCTTTATTGTCGTCATCATGTTTCAGAGTATGCGATATACAACACTTGTTCTAGGGTTGTTTTCGGGCGCTCTTTTCTAGCCTCGTCCCTGCATTATGTCATGTCATCTTTCACTTGGATGTGCTGGCGCTTTTATCCTGCACTGCCAACGCACGTGCTACTGTCACTGGCGAACGTTACATAGGAATGGCCGTAATATGATAAATTAAGCAACGAGGTATGCCTAGGTCGACATGGCGAGTATGCTTTCTCCACCTTATTTTTCATAGACACAGCAAATTATATATAATATAGGCAACTTTCAGCCTCAAGAAATCGGGGCTAGAGGCTCAGTCCCTGAGTGTTCTGACGAAGCTCACTATACAATCCCGCGATTTATGTATTTATTGACTGTGGCAGAGTAGTAGTGGATAATATTCGTATTTAATAAGTAGGCTTCTTCTTACATACAGAGAAATGTAAGGCCGTCACCACGTATGCGGATCGGAGTGTCCAGGACGAAGGTCAATTTCTGCATGCTCTATCTGGGCGACGAATGACCTGAGAGACATCATCTACGTAACGCAAGCCATATGTAGAATGTCTGCCGATCATGGCTAAGAGGCCATAGTATGACATGTATGCTGATCCTTCTCCAGCGCCTCCATGATAAGCAGGGCGCGCAAGCCCAAGCTCAGTATACTGTCATGGAAAACGGCTGGTGCACCCTCTCGAGCTGCGTCAGCGCATGTGTACCGGAATTTGAATGATTTGCATGATGCGGGCATCGGAATTCGTCAGGTGAGAATCCACTGATGAACCCCCAGCGCGACCGATAGATAGGTATTCAGCACAAATGCCATGGGGAACGTTGCCTAATAGCCAGCAATTGGCGGCTCTCCAAACCCGAACGCCTGAGCTCGTGTAACCTTACTTTGGATATCTTCTCAAAGAGGTGTTGTGCTGAGGCCTCTCCCCCTCCAGCAGGTCAGAAGTAAGCGTCTACACTCCCCACTTAATGTATAGGAATAAACCCTCCCTTCTACTTATGACCTGACAGCTTCAATCTTACCCTCACTCTCGGCCACTTTATCCTGTAAACAGCAAGAATCGAAAGCCAACTGGCTTTCATTTTATGTAATAATTAATTGTAACCTATAACCACAATGCCCCATCACCTTTATCAGCCAGAGTATATATCTACTACTACTATATATCTATCTATTTTATCATATGTATATATACACACATACATACATTATATATACAAATATATACATATCATATATATATATATATATAATATATATATATATAGTATATATATATATCGATATATATATATATAGACACACACACACGCAAAATATATATATATTATATTATATATATACTGTAATCTTCACATCATGGCCGATATATATATAGGTATATCGGGAATCAAAAATGAAAGAGGAAAAAAAGGGAAAAATAGAATAAAACATCTATATATTTTATTATATATATATATAATATATATATATATATATATATATATATACATATATATATGTATATATATGTATATATATATACATACTCACAAACACACACACACACCAACACAACACACACACATACAACCAACACACACACACACCCAGACACACACACACACACACAGACCCAAGCACAATATATACTATATAATATATATATATATATATATATATATATATGATATATATTATATAATATATATAAAATTACATATAGAAGTAGTAGAGCTTGAAAGTGTCAGATTTCAGAGTTTTTTATGATGATTATCAACCCCCTTGATTACATGGGTACTTAGAGACAGGTAGTCGATAGTATATGAAACTCATTTGTTCCTTTTCAAATAATGTTAACATGGCAACAAAGACTGTGTTTGTGGTCTCCTGGGGAATGCGCAGTCTGTCTGGAGTTGGAGAACGAGCGCGCAGTTATATTCACTGAGGAGTCGACGCCAGCATCTCTTGAACGCAAGCAAGCCAGGTCATATGGATGTGTCTGCGTGTGTGTGTGTGTGTGTGTGCGTTTGTGTGTGCGAGGGCGTGTGTGTGTGTGTGTGTTGTGTGTGTGTGTGTGTGTGTGTGTGTGTTTGTGTTGTGTGTGTTTATTTATATGTGTGTTGTGGGGAG